>NW_024582701.1:0-10692 GCF_018398535.1 Haplochromis burtoni | reverse complement strand
AATGGGACCAGAAATGTGAGTAAAGCTACCACCACCATGTAGACTTGAGATGAGTTTAAGACTTGAGCGACTTAGAAGAGAAAATCAGAACCACAGGTAAAATAAAAAACATGAATGATGTGAGCAAAAACACAAATGCAGGATGGTGCTGGAAATGAATTGGATGCAAGAAGAAAAGGCCATTATTGACCAACAGTTCACTTGTGGATAAGAGGGGAAAAGCCTTGTGAAGTTGTCAAACCTTTAATTGAGTTAAAGTCTTGTTTGAATTATCCATCAGTGAAGAATGGACACATCTTTGCCTCAATATTTGTACTGTAATATGAAGATTTATGCACTGACAATTCTAACCTCATATGAACATACAAACTCCACACGTAGCTGAATAAATTGACTTCTCATCTAGGAAGACTCAAAGTCTCAAAGCAAAAAGGAGATGACACGATAGACAAAAGTGTCAGTGGAAACAGTACACAGCTGGATAGTGTAGTGGTAGGACTACACATATCTGGGGATTGCAAGTTCGATTCCCACCTGGTATCCGGTAAGGGTCCTGGCTAGGCACCACATGCTAAAAACCAGCCCTGGAATGGCATGGCTATGTGTCCTGTCCGCAGTTCAGAACACAAGCAGTTCACTATATGTTGTACTGTGTATGTGACAAATAAAAAATTGTGTTGTATTGTACACAGTTATACGTCACGATGATAACATGAAGTATCACAAAATCACACATTGCATGAATATGTCTTAAAATGTCTTACAGCCAACGATTTTAGTCATTTCTGCTCCAATCATAATGGTAAACATAATAAAATGCACCACATTATTATGTATTGCTTCATGGTCATTGGTCAAAGGTCAGGGTCACACGAATTATGAAAAAGTTTTAGTTTCTACTGGATCGACTACAAATGTTAAAGCTATGTATTAGTCATTGACATAAGCACTTAATTTGTTTGAGCTCTTTAAAACATTGTTTCTTTGCAATACAACATTCTATGACTTCACAGTGACACAGACAGAAGTAATATACTAGATTTCCATATTACCAGTGCTGACATCAGTGTAAATAATCCATGAAAACAATGCAGATGTCATTATTTGGGATTATCACTACTAATGCCAACATATACCACTGATATCATTAAAAAAGGCCAGAAGGCCCCCATATTTAAGTTTTTCTCTGCAAGGTTTCTTTTTTAACTTGAGCAATAGTGAGCCAGTCAGTGTAAACATGGAACAACAAATGAACAACAACAAAAAAACCCAGAAAAAAATGTACTACATTAATACCAGCCTGACTCAGAACATTTTTAGTCTTGACGCATGCCCTATGACCAAGATATAGAAAATTTTGGGGATCTCCATTTTAAGGTCTCTTGTCTTGATGTAGCAACCCTGACTCAGAGTCATACAAGTCACAAATTATGACAAATGTTTGTAAATGTATGTGCTGTTGTTGTCTGCAACAACAACAACAACACAGGACCAGATTGATAGATCAAATGTGTGATGTCAACAGAATTTGACCGTGTGCTCTAATGTGGCAGTAACAAGCATGTGACAACCAACTCATGTGACAACCAGCCCTATTCTAATCTACCTTTTTCTGAGGAGAGACAACAGCAACTAATATGCAAATCTCATTCAAATGTTAAGGTAAGTAATATATAAGAATACGATTCATAATTGGGAAAAAACACAAACGTTGTCCACATTTATTAAGTGACAGAAGCACAGCTAAGTTGCAGAGATCCTAATCACGTGGATTCATATTTAACATGTTGTTGTTTTTGTTTTTTCCCCCAGCGGAGAGTGAAATGGAGAACATGCGCGCGCGCGGTCTGCTTCGGCTTTTTAAAATGAAAATTGATACTGTATAATTGTTTATTAATCGCTGTGTGTTGTCTCAGTGAATAAACAGGATATAAACAGAGCTCATATTGTGATTATTTACACCTTTAAAGCCGTTAGGATTCTCTATAAGCGAAAACAGTCACATTAGGACAAAGTTGAACAAAGTAAGGTTTTGTGGAAGACTTCATAGTCTGCAGGTCGGTTTCCAAACGCGAACATGGGAACGTGAGGAAATCCGCACAAACCACACCTCTCCACACCTTTGTCAGAGACGAAGGCATCGCGTTCTCGGGTAGCAAACGTGTTAGTTACCTGTGAGTGGCACGGTGAAAAAGTTGTCACCGATAGTGAGTCTACGCGACTTTTGTACTTGTATTTCATAAAACTAGACCAGAAAGGGATTTCCTCGCAGACCGGGTAAGTCATATAGAAAAGTATCATATTTTTACAAATGATGCGGTAAAAAAAAGCTTAATTTTTGCTGATGCTATTTTCTTTATTTTCTTATGAGTGAATACAAATATCAATACATAAAACGTCATCTGTTTTATGTAGCCAAATGTTTACTTTCCTGAAAATAAACACGACTTCTTTATTTATTTGTTTAGTTTTTAATGGTTTTGTATAAGTGGCAATTAAGTTAAAACTTATCCTTGCAAGACTATATCGTTCGTTTTGCACAATATGGATATTATATAAGCATTATATGACGTCTTTTCTTGTTGTGAGCATAACTTGTGTGTATCTCCACACACTCTGTCTGCAGATTGGTAATGTTTCCTGGTCGCACATCTAGAATGATTTCAAAATTTAAGGTACTTGTTTTCCTGACGTGTTTCACTTGCATTTGTGTGTATTTCAAAATGGGCTACCATTTGACTCATTATGCTGTGGACCAAAAGCTGTGTGCTTGCATAAAATGTTTATCAGAGGATAAGCAGTTGCTTCTGGATCGATCGAATAGAAGTGTTCAACCATTTTTGACTGCAAACTTAAACCTCTCACAGAATGAATTCAACTGGTGGAAGGTAAGTAGTCACCAGGAAAGGATGACATTTTTACCCCCCCTCAGCTCATTTGGTCTAACAACAAAGTTTATTTGAAATGTCTGACAGGATTTGCAGGCTGAAAGCCGTAGCTTCAGAGTTTATGAAACAACGGTGGCCAACTTGTTTCAGATCTTCCCAAAGAATCCAGATGTTATACAACCCAAATATGACCACTGCAGGACTTGTGCTGTGGTGGGTAATTCTGGTAATTTAAGGAGATCGCATTATGGACCGCTGATAGATTTACATGAAGTTGTCATAAGGTACTTTCTAAGCTAAAGCAATTTTTCTTTACCATTAAATATCCCCTCCTACACAAAAGATCCAAACTGATGTGAAATATATCCCTTTGTGCTGTTTAGAATGAACACTGGTATTACCAGAGGCTTTGAAAAAGACGTTGGAAACAAGACAACTCATCGTGTCATGTATCCAGAGAGTGCTGTGGATTTGGATGACAACACCCATTTTGTACTGTTTCCCTTTAAGATACAGGACTTTGAGTGGCTCATTAATGCCTCTACAACAGGGTTTACTGGAAGGTGAGTTCTATTTTTCAGGGCTACATGCACATGTATTTGACATTTATTTAACGAGACTCAGTGTCTCATTTACAAGAGACCTGTTTTAGACAACATAATTAAATGAAAATAATAAAATAGAAAAAATAAAATAGCAAAATCTGCCTCATTAAGATCAAGTTCCCAGTGATGAAAATGAAAAGTGATGAAAGTCTTTCTGTAATGTATTCCACTAAGACAGACCTCAAATGACGGCACCTTTAAGCTCTCTACAAACTGATTATCCTGAAATCATACTATGACTACATTTTTATGCAACATGCAGACAGATGAAGTGTCCTCATAACAACTCATCTTACTGTAGTTCATTTAAGTATGCTTTTGTACTGTTCTTAGGATTGTGACTTAATATAAAGTAAAAATAAAAAATAAAATAAAGACTCTTAATGCTTGTTGAAAAGTTATTTTATGTAAACTATTTTTAGGCAGATGTGCAGCCACTAATTTGGGCACATGAAAATCATACAATCATTTTGTACTTTATTTTGTTTCAGATAAAATATTCTGATTTCATCTGAGCTTGCCCAGCTTTCTTCTTGGTCCCACCAATGCCACCCCATTAAAAGAAAAAATAACACTCTAAGGTTTAGATGTTACAGTCAGCATACACTACCTTCTTCTCTCCCAGCTGCTAAAATTACCGACACCTGCTACTAAGCAAAGTATCTCAAAAGATTTCCCCTAGATTGTTCTTGCAGTACAGAATTGACATCAAATGCAAAAATAGAATGCCACTGCATGAATTCAACATGTACGCAGATTAAAAGGATTTGGCTGATGGATGTAGTGTGAGGTGAAATAAGGTGAATTTCTGTATCAAACCATTACTCTGATCCTTCTCCATGTTCAAGACGGACCATGCCTTTTTTAGCTTTGTTTTTGTTAAACACCTACTTCATATTTTTCAATGTCATGCTGTTTCCAACAGGTCATATATGCCAGTGAAATCAAAGATCAAAACTAACAAGGATTTGGTGAGTAGCGTCAATGGCAAAGCTTCCTGGTGGCAATGGTAATATTTAAAAATAAAAGCTGTTTAAAGGCTCATTCTAATTTCTAACAGGTCATGGTGGTAAATCCAGCTTTTATGAAATATGTACATGAGGTTTGGCTTGGAAATGAGGGACGTTATCCATCCACTGGCTTTATGGCTTTGATTCTTGCACTTCACATTTGTGATGAGGTAAGTACAAAGTTTTCAGTTTCTGAAGTGCCAGGCGTACAAAATAAAATATGATTTTTATTGTCATACAAGCTGGTCCATTTGAGTCTTTGCTAATTTGTTCTTTTGTTCTTATATTGCTCTCCTAAATAGATGTGCATTTCAAAAGTTCAAAATGTCTTTGGTGAAGATCAGAGCAGGTTTACCCACCAGTACCACTTGATTATAAAACTCTGGTTTAATCTGTGAATGGTTAAATTTCAGTTCACATGCCCTATGAAAGTGAAAGCTGTCGCAAGTATTTTTGATGTGTCCCCTTCTTAAATTGACTAGACTACAATCTAGAAGACATTCCTTCATGGAAAGCTTTTTAGCTAAACCTCTCAATAAGAGGTTTTGTCATTGTATACTCATGGTTTAATCATGGTGTTTCCATTTAGTGCTCAGGTCGCTGTCCAACTGTTCATTTCATTTTTCAGCAGCCATTGTTTGGATTTTAGTTAAAAAAGGGACATTTTGTTCTTGCATTTGTTTCCCATTCATTCATATGTTCATTTTTTGTCTTCCTAGGTTGATGTGTTTGGTTATGGCGCTGACAGTGATGGAAACTGGAGTCACTACTGGGAAATACTCACAAACAAAAGGTTAAGAACTGGAGTACATCCTGGAAATTATGAGTATAACATCATCCAGCAACTAGCTCAGCAACAAAAAATTAAGTTCTATGAAGGCCTAATGAAAAAAAGGTGATTGAATGCCATACACTCAGTGGGGAAAGAACTGAGAGCCAAATGGATGTGTATCTATAACTATAGTTATTTCCTAACCCTCCTAACTGAAACTGATATTGGGAATCTTTAGGAAGGACTAGTAATCATGAAAGGGGTTACGTTAAAGAATTCATCGGATATGTGACATTTTGGTAGGTCGGGCCCCCCCCCCCCTAATCCATAGCTTAAATTAACCATGTAAAAAAATGTACCCAGGGGTTATACTCTTTAGTAGTTTCTAACATCTATGGTTCTTAAGAAATGAAGTATTTTCTTAAGAGTTGGCAGAATTACAAGAAGACAGACAACAGCAGTATTATTCTTAGTTAAAGTAAGCTGTTTTCATGAAAAGGAAAATGGTGTGGTAAAGTAACTTATAACATAGAGGGTGTTTAATTCAGTCACCAAATATTTAGATTTGTAGAATTTTACAGGGTTGATCTCCTTAAACTTGCGTTATTGTTATTATGCAAGTGGAGAGCTGTCATACTCTCAGAGTAGGAAGGACTCAAACACACAAACACAAACAGAGGCAGGCAGTCTTTTCGTTCAAGCTCGGGTCCTCTACCAGAGGCCTGGGAGCTTGAGGGTCCTGTGCAGTATCTTAGCTGTTCCTAGGACTGCGCTCTTCTGGACAGAGATCTCCGATGTCATTCCTTGGATCTGCTGGAGCCACTCGCCTGGCCTGGGAGTCACCGCACGTGCTCGATTACCACTGGGACCACCGTGTACCTTCACCCTCCACATCTCTCGAGCTCTTCTCTAGCCCTTGGTATTTCTCAAGCTTCTCGTGTTCCTTCTTCCTGATGTTGCTGTCATTCAAAACCACTACATCTATCACTTACATGTGGGCAGATGTTCCAATCAAATATTAATTATTGTCACAAAAGCATTGTGGTTAGGCATGATCATGATTTCTAGTAGGGATAGTATGGATATATCAGCATTTTTCTGACAACCTAATTTTGTCCCTTACACTGCTGCCATAACCACCACATCAAATAAAACATAGCACTTATTAGTGAATGTATGTTTTGCTGGACACCTGGAGTGCATTCCTGACTATCCATTGTAAACAGTTTTTTTTTTTGTCGTTGTAGTTTTATGTATTTTTGAATCATACACAGCAAATGATTTTTTTTGGTCAGATTGATGTGGAACACCAGATTTGACAATGTGCTGAAAAAGGCTGCTTTTCAAGGGGTGGACCGCTGGCCGAATTATTTTCCTCAGTACTTTCCAAATTAAAGATATAACCAAGGCAATAGACGGTTCATGATTTAATGACCTCCAGAAAATCATTAACCACCAGCATGAAAAGAAAAACCTGTTCAAACTCCCTCAAATGGAATATAAACAGAGACAAAAAATAATATTAACATATATTCATATTAATATATTAATATTAATAATATTAATAAGGTTGCTTATTAAAGATCTATCCATGTCCACATGCACATCTTGGATAAAGAGGCTCACATGGAAGTATTTGAGTGTTTTGCAATTACAAAATTTAAATTAGAATTCAACAAATTTGACTTTTAGACTAATGGATCACAAAAGTTTAAAGTTAGATATGTCATTATAGATGATGATACATAGAGGGTGCTCTTTTACATCTTACTGAAGCAGAAGAAACTTGTAAAACATAACACATTGGGTTATGTGTAACTGTAAACCTACACACAGTCTCTTTTCTCCTGGGTCTTATACTTCCAACAGGCAGTATTCCTTTCAAATTCATGGCTTACAAGAGAAGAAGAAGCTGTTTAGAACAAACAAAAATGTAAATATATAAAATCAGATAGAGTGGCTATGAATGTAATGACAAGAATGCAAAAGACAAATGATGAAAACCTGGAAAGCCAGATGCCTGGAAATCAAGGGGATAACATAGGGAGACAAACAACCAATCAAGCTAACATCCAGTTATCTTGAGTGGTTTAAAATAGCTAATTTTAAAATAACACTTCACCTAGAATCCACACAGTGACAAAGAGACCACAAGTCATCAACTGTCAGAAATTTGAAAAGATTTAAAGATTATTTGTAGTTTACATCCACTACCTGGCCTTGTTACACAAAAGCTGACAAAATAATCAGTTTCCTGTGCTCAAGTAAAAGGCATATGAGCAAAATAATTTGTTTGTTGTTATGACCAGGGTAAAATGATGAAACTCACATTTGCCAACTTTTAATTGTACTTTGGGATGCTGAACATTGGAATTATATGACAGTTGTTAAACAGGTCAGATTAACACGCTGTGAAATTGCTTCTTTTTAGAGAGTCCATCTAAGAATTCTTGCCATTGGTCTATGTTGAGTCAGTCTGTTTTTTTAAAGCAGAAAACCTGCAGAAACAGGTAATGGTAGTGTGATGATATTTTTGCTGAAAACTACCATGTACTTTTCTTCCAGTTTAGGACAGAAAATGATTGAAACAAGAAGCAAACAATGGGAAGAAAAACCTATAACATAAAAAACACAATTGTGAGTTATTTTTCTGAATGACTGAATTATTGGTTTAACCTTAGTGTACTTAAAGTTGTTATTGTGAGTTTCCCCATTCTATTTTGACAACAGGAAGAATCTGTTTGCTAGGTAGCAAAGTGAATCTGTAATTTACTTTAAAATGAAAAAAAAAGAAAAAGGTTTGCTATTCCTTCCTATTATGTAAAGGGTCATAATCTAGAGAACAGGAAACTACAGAACACAAAGTTGATTTCCTTTTCTGATATATCAGGCACACTGAAACAGTGCTATAATCAGAGTTACACAACTACATCGCTTAATGAATGAATTGATCACTGAATGAATCTTTACAGTAATAGACTGAAAGGATTTGTGGTGATTGTTTTTAAAATGTATAATAATAATAATTTTTTAAAAACATTTTACACCTTTCCTTAGGTATGATCCCATAAGGGTATGGATAAAGTAAGCAGGTAATGTTTAGACCTTCCACTAGCTTTTTCAAGAACTAGTTGTAATTGTCGTAATGGTGTGTGTGTGGTATACGACTACCACACTGAGCAGCACATCGAAGCACGCCTGAGTGTCACAGGCTGAATAACTCGCTGATCGATTTAGTGTGACTCTGTACGACAATCCAAACATGCTCACTCACCCCAACACTGTTCTAAAGAGATAACTAAAATACCGCTATTTAATCAAGTCACTATGGGTATTTGACCTTGAGAAGTGTATAATGTGTTGTTTAAAAATGTAAGACTTATATCTTTTAAAGAAAATGCCAATGTTTTATTGACTGGTAAAGATTATAGGACATTCATCATAGCGTTAGTTAACTTGATTATGATGGTGTCCGAATAATGTTTCAGTCCTTTCTCAATTATGACACATAGGAAGGAATAGCCAAACCTTCGGGGAACATTCTGCTATTTGATATTGTCTCTGAATAAATTAGTGTATGGCAACGTTAAAGTCTTAATCGTAGCAGTTGAAGCTGTGATAAAAAGCTGAGTCTCATTAATGAGTTTTAATTAGTCCTTTCTGTACATATGGTTAGAAAGGCAATATGCATAGACGTCTCTTTGCACTATAGCTACGAAAGAAAGATGATGCCTCAATCCTGTTTGATTGCCACTTTACAGATGAAGCGAAGATTCTGTCTTCTGCTACCATTGTGTGTGCTTTGAAATTTCGGATATTTTCATTTGTAATAGTTAACTAGATTTAACTAGACGACCAATTGATCACTAGAGTGCATGTACTATTAATTAGGAATACCGTTTTTTTAAGTTTAAATCATATTGCTTTCGCATCCTAGTACTGCGTGACTTGGTATGTCCATTGGCTGTGCCAAATATCTTGTTTGTAAAAAATAGGTATTGAAAATACATGTATAATCGTACCCTTTGGAGGATGATCTTGAGCCTGCTTGTTCAATTATCCTGACAGTGAGTATTTATAGTATAATCATTGTATTAGGCAATTCTTCGACATATTTCACCGGGGTGAAAACGAAGTCGGATAACATCATTACGATGTACGCTTCTACTTACGAACTAAGAGCTCAATTCTTGAGAGTGCGTGTTGTATTGAACTTATGCGCTTATAACTAATAACTTGTTCTATATTGATTGATATTGAATAGATAATAAATATAAGATCAAATACTTGGGAAGAAATTAACACATATATCATGCTGTATATATAGCTCGGAATTGCTACTAGTTAGTCTTGGCTCATATTGCTTGGATCATACAAGGCATTGAAGGGGAGTGCCTTCTGAGCGCAATCTAGCTGTGTGCATTCAGATGCTTTTGAACATAGATTGTAAGCTACAACTATCGGATGTTGAGCGTTATTTATCTGTCATATTTGTCTCTTTAAATGCGCAGATCAGTGAATGCAGTCTATGTAAATTTGCAGGCCTAATTACTACACACTAAGAAACTGGGAGCTTACATTGCATTATCATATAGCATTTGCTCTGGGGATCTTTTCTATATTGTGATTGCTGTACGCTGTCAACATATTGAGTGTTACTAGATCTGAATTTGTAAGTGATAATTTGGTGTGAATAGTATGCCTTCTGTAAATTGTACAGACTTGATATCATATTACGTAGCGTTTATAAGTACAGGATGCAATAGCTCTGTAGCAAATGAGAACTGCTGGAAGTTAGACCAGGAAAAATGTGTGTTACATTAAATCCCATGTATTTACAAGTCTTGCTAGTAAGAAAAGCCCTCTAGACATCATATATGACTTCAATTTACTGATCATGTTAAGTCAAAGTTGACTTTTTTAATGCAACACTATACTTAGTGGCTCTTTTCAAGATGTGTTGATGGTAATTTTAAAAGACCTTAATATTTTATAAAATGAATATTGTATATTATGTCTGTTTATATCCATTATGATCATAACCTAGATTGCTCCAAGATAAGTCTCAGTATTCCATTTGTTTGTTTTAGACGTTTTAATCTGAATGCATTTTCCATTCATCTTCATCACCTCTTTCTCATATCTTTTTTCACCTTTTTTGTTTCGCTAGGTTGATGTGTTTGGTTATGGAGCTGACAGTAATGGAAACTGGAGTCACTACTGGGAATTGACAACAATCTTAGCGGAGCTATCACTCTCCTAGGAGCTCTCTCTGCAGGAGGGGGAGATACAGGAGAGGTGGAGGAAGATCTCAGCCTGGGTGTCTATTGTCTTATGTAGTCTGGAAGATGAGTGGATGGTGGGGTGGGTGCAGTTTTCTCTGTGGTGGGGTTGGGTGGACTGTCCCGGCTCTGGTG
>NW_024582700.1:595695-667084 GCF_018398535.1 Haplochromis burtoni | reverse complement strand
TTTTTTTTTTATTTCCACTTGGACACATTAATGATACTGTATTTTTGAAAACTAAAATAAAATCCACAATTTTTGTGTCATTCAATTCTGTTCAATCTCACACCGTCTTTTGCATCACAGACTGAAATTAAAGCCATTTTTTAAACTCAGAGTGCAAGTGGAGTATATGTCCCAGAGCTAATTCTATTATTTGAAATAATAAAAATATTTATCATAGTAAAAACTAGGTTTTGTTAACTTTATCAATTTACGGTCAAATCTTGTGTTTTCATTACAGCTGCCATATTATTATGAGATAGTCACCTCTTCTTGTATGATCTGAAATTTACTGTATTAGTGTTGTTCCTACATCATCATAATAGTTAGCTAATGCCTTTAAAAACTAACACCAGCAAACCAACATGAATTACTTAAACCCACATAGCAAACAGGACTGACCCAGATTCGGCATCAGCTGCCACTTCTGACTGACTGGTGTCATGGCAGGGTGTCTGTCAACCAGATGTGGGCCAGGTCTGGCAATGATGACACTATTTATGTTCCTTTTCCTGTTTTATTTAGAAGACCCAAATGGCATGTTGCAATACTATACTGCTATGGTTGCCAATGTTTTAAATGCAGGTTTGAAAGGTTTGTGAGTGTACACTTTATCCAAAACCTAGTGAGGGTTTACTCATGTTTACCACTGGGTGGCTGTAACTCGGGAGGTAGAGCAGGTCACCTACTGATCGGAAGGTTAGTGGGTAGTAGTAAGCACTCAGTTTAGAGAAAGTGTGTGATTGGGTGAATGTGGCATGTTGTATAGAGCACTTTGAGTAATCCGGGAGAGTAGAAAAGCGCTATATAAGAATCAGTCCACTCACTGTCTGAACAGAGTTTCCTCATGTCACTTTTGCGCTATTATGTTCCAGCACATGTTGTTATTACATGGCTTGATTAAGGTACATATTAGGCTGACATCTGGGGCCAGAGCTAAAACTTATCTGAGCCAGCACAGGACCAGCAGTTTGTCTGCAACTGGCCTTTTGCTGGCCCATGTGTTGGCCACCTCTGGTAAACCAGATCTGGGCCACCAAAGGGCTGTCATTCTTTGTGGTATGTGGGCCATGTGTATGCACGTTGTGTGGGCCAGATCCAGGCCATACCAATTTTGCTATGTGGGAATTGAATAACAGCAAAGCTAACTTGAGGCCATATTCATTATACTGTATAAATTAATAAAGGGCAATTGAAACGCTTATCCCCCCACCCCACAGAACAGTGGTATTTATAAAGAAATACATTTTTGTATTTTTCACCCCACATTGCAAAGCCATAACACCACAACATCGTGATTGGTCAAATGCAATGATGAATTTGGACGAACATTATTCTGAAAATGCAGAAACAACACTTACACAATCACTCCTCTCCATATGCATTTTTTTCCCTGAGAGATGAGGCCACCCCAATGTACAAACGGCTGAACGCTCCTGACCCCTGTGCAGTCCTCATCGCAAATAACTTGGAATAAAAATGTTGTGCATGAAATATTATTAAGCACACAGCGTGGTGCGGCATCAGCCGGTGATGAGATCCACACATCCAGCTATTTTACTGCCAAAGACAAAGAGAGCGAGAGACGGGAGAGAGACGGGAGAGAGAGGGGAGAGAGAGAGAGAGAGAGAGAGAGAGGGGAGGGTTGTGCGCAGCGTTGGTGCCAATGGGCGCAGGGCTATCTAATTAAACCCCTACCACGTAATCCCAGCTACACCATCCCCCCGTTTAAATCCACTCCGCCGGCGCATACCACTTAAACACATTGCCCTCCCCTGCCGTCCTGTCCAGCCCAGGCTCCTGGAGGAGAGAAAGCTGCCACCACAGCAGCAGCACCATCACTGATGCCTGTCGCCTGCACGGTATCATGGTTTGAAGGGTTCGGCTGCTGTAGCCAGGGGCCACTAAGTCAGTCACTCAGCCTGCGCGTGTGTGGATGTGTGTGAGCGTGCACTGACAAGCAGCAGTAAGAGCACGCGACCGGTCCAGCGACGCTGTTCAGCCAGGAGCTCCGGAGAAAGTCGCACAAGAGCGAGCCGAGACGAGCATCTCTCTCTGTCCTGCAGCAGGGATACCCTCCTCACCGGCACCGACACTGCCTCGCCTATTCGGGTAAGAGGAGCGGGTCGACGTTATTGCTTCAGTTTAGCTTGCTTTTATGCCTAATGTATTCTAGGGCTAATATTCAGTTTCTGGAAAGCGGCGCAGACGCTTTTGTTTACTCGCGGAAACTGTTCGTCTTCCGGCTGCGCGGTGCTGATAAACCGCGTGAACAGACCAGTCGAGCTGAAGATATTCCCGCCTGTAGTATGTGTGTGTTTTTGACTGTTTGTGTCGACATTTCTTTAAAATAAAAGGAGGGGAAAAAACAAGGCTGTTTTTGTACAGCCAATAGGATGAAAGCAGTGTAGGTCTGCCATTTTTATGAATGATCTTCACGCGGGGTAAAAGGATGGAGGCGCGTGGCACTTCTCTGGAACTTCCCTCCCTGCTCTCAGGTCTCAGGTTTGGGCTGCACTGAAGCCTCCGGAAGAAGAGGCAACATCTTTGCCTGCTGGCTTATTTCTAGCCTGATAGTAAATGCGTTACTAGTTAACCACTGAGTGCAAAGCATTTCCGTTCAGAGGAGCCTACGTTAATCACGCTCTTTAATTGCATGATGCATTTTTGCCTAATGTGGAGTTTATAGAAATTTTAAACTAACATCTTTGTTTCTTTTGTACCAGCTGTGTATGCCTGCTTATCAAATAAGATAGTACCAACAAAGACTAGCCCAACATTTCAGGTTGTGATGTCTTTTTTTCTCTGTGAGTGAGGTTAGTTCACTGTTCACGGTTGTTAACACTTTTCCTGGGCATCCACTGTGATTATTACATATCAATACTGGACTGAGAACTGGGTGGGGTGTGCACAAGAGGGAACCAAGAAACAATGAGTGGGAAACACAAACTTTATCAAATATAAATATAAACTACTAGAAAATTGACAAGTTGGCAAGTTGTCATTGTGAAGAGACCTGCCTGCATAAATATGTATTATGAAGCATGTATGCCCTGTAACGATATGCCAGGGACATTAAAGCACAACATCCAACTCAGGGGCTAACAAAAAGCAGTAAATATGTTGGTAGAATTAAAGAAGAAAGTCATTTTGATTTAAGCACACGTTTGCAATGTGAAGGAGTGAATCAAACCAGTGTGAGGCACATGTTGAGGGAATATTGTAATGGTTTGCATCTCAAATTAGCAATAAAGAACACATTGTTAGAGATGGGCATGTCAAGTAAAATATATATTCAATATTCACTGGGAACTGTTCTTCCACTCACGCTCTAAGCCAGTGGTCCCCAACCTTTTTTGTTCCATGCACTGGTTTATGTCCAACAATATTTTCACAGACCGGCCTTTAAGGTGTCTGTATAAATACAACAAAATAAAACCAGTACCAGTACCAAAAAAAGAAGATTTATTCATAACACACGGGAAGAGACGCAGGGAAACTGAGTTAATGATAAAAAATGATTTAAAAAAAAATAACGCTAAAAACTGATAAAAACCCTGAAAACCATGACTTTCACACGTGAGCCTCAACTCTCAACAACTTACAGACCAGTACTGGTCTGTGGCCCGGGGGTTGGGGACCGCTGCTCTAAACAACTCAGGAATGACTGTTCTGGCTGATGTGTAATGTGCTAGCTTAATGGTGCAACATAACGATAAACTGGACTTCCTCTAAGTTCTGAACGCGTTCCGAAAAATATGTTTTGCTGGCTGTCGTTGTCTCTGATTGTGTTTGTTATTACCTGTTTGTACAGCAGCACAAACTATGACTGTGACAGACACTTTGCCAGTGGAATAGCTGGTAGTTAGTGGGTCATTTTTATAATTTTTGTTGTTTTGTTTAGCTTTAATGGTAAACGGTTTGTATTTGTATAGCTTTACTAAGGACCCCAAAGCGCTTTACACATTCAGTCATCCACCCATTCACACACACATTCACACACTGGTGATGGCAAGCTACATTGTAGCCACAGCTGCCCTGGGGCGCACTGACAGAGGCGAGGCTGCCGGACACTGGCGCCACCGGGCCCTCTGACCACCACCAGTAGGCAACGGGTGAAGTGTCTTGCCCAAGGACACAAGACCGAGACTGTCCAAGCCGGGGCTCGAACCGGCAACCTTCCGATTACAAGGCGAACTCCCAACTCTTGAGCCACGATCGCCCTAAACTGCATATTACATTACCACACTTGTTTGGCATTAGTAGTACACTGCATTCAACCACCCAGCAGTAAAATCAAGGAAGATATGTTGACAAGACAAAGGACAGTCATCTTAATGACTGTTTGAGTATTAGAAAATCGTGACTAACCCCAAATGTTACATTAGTTAACATTAAATAATATTATTTACAGTGATGCATTAAAGGAAGGCAGTGGAACCTTTTTTTTTCCAACATAATTTGGACTTATGGTACTTTTAACATAACATATCATTTTTGAAAGGGCAACCCCCCCCCAAGGATGGGGCTGTGACACCCCAGACTCCCTGCTTTAGGTGCACCCCTGTTTAGGACCTCTGCTCTGCTTTTTCCTGGAGATAGCACACCAGCTTCGCTGATAACACGACACATTGTCTCTGTCTTTTCTTTCCTAAATGCCACACAGCTATTGCTCGCCTTCTGTATAATCCTTTCAGATTTACCATCAGGCTTGGCACAGGGCGCAGACAAGCGAAATCTGTGCAGGCAGTCAGGAATACTTAAAGGAGCCGCATGATTGGCAGCTCATGGTGGGGGAGTGGGGGTGAAAGCCTTTGTGGTCATTCTCTAGCTGTCATTTAGGGCAGCTAATGACGAAGAGAATGATGAGAGAGACCATTTTAACATGGCCATTTTCAGCCCGACCCCAGGTTAATGGGAATGTGGAGGCACGGCCCCAACAAATTGATCCGTGTTTGGGGCTTGTGTTGTAAGGGAACCTGCTGAATTCTGTCTGAAGTGAGCAGAATTGTGCTGCTCATGTTTTTGGTGGGTAGAGGCAGCATTTAGCCTGCATCTGCTTGTCTAGTTGTTACATAAGAAGATAAATGTGCGCTGGAGCACTACTCTCTCAGTCACTTGGACTCATAAGCACCCCCGCCTGCACACACACTTCTAACTCGTGCTTGTATATACACATGAAAAGAGGTTTTAACCCTGAAGCACCTTGCAAAAGATCGATGTCGCAGTCAACGTGTATATCAATGAGGCAAGTGAGTTGCAGAGTTGAGGAAATGGCCTCATTAGTATCTCTTACTCTCTTTGGTGGTTTTTTCACGCATTGCTTCTGTGTGAATAATGCATCCCTTTCTATGTTCTACACTGCAGGCTCTCACATTATGGGAAACAATGTAGCCTTGCTCATTTATGTGACCCTGCTCTCACATAATGCCACCAGAAATTCTTGACAAGATAGATGCCCCTGACTGCTTGCATGCATGGGAATACATAAGTACGCAGCCTCAAAGTCACTTTCAATTAAGGTTACATGTGAAGGCAGGTCAGCAGGGACATTCAGACTCAGCATCTTGGAGATCTTTCTTGAAGAGACACAAGGAAATCCTGTGAATCTGTGGCGGCGACAGCTCAGGAGGTAGAGCAGGTCATCTGCATGGTTCGATACATCCAAAGTATACTCGGGTAGGATACTGAACTTTATGTTGCATTTCCGATGCAATCCTCGGAGTGTGAATGTGTGTAAAAACAAAGTGCTTGTATTAATAGGAGTGATTGAGGCGTGCTGTTTAAAATGCTTTGAGTGCTCAAGTAGGAAAGTGCTATGTAAGAACCAGTCCATTTATCATGTGACTGAGGCCGGGGAAACGTACATGTCCAAAACAGCTCCAGGCTTAAAGTTGGGTTAACTACCCCGCCCCTGCAAAAGTGTGCTGTTTGTACATCTTCCAGTAACCTGATAGATTCGAAAGGTCAGAGGATTTTTATTTATTTTTCTCTGAGGAGAACTCCAAGGCCTTTCCGGGAAAAAAAAACAATACAAAACAAAACAGTCATTATGCGAAAAGAGAAGAGAGACTTCAAATGAGTGTAAAATGGATCTGTGGTCTGTAGCATAACACAGTAATGGGTGGAAATGGAAATCGTTCAGTTTATCTTTTACAAGAGTGATATTACATTTAATTAGCAAAATGTGAGCAGTCACTTTCCCATGAACCATCATAACTGGATTTTAATGATGCTGTTAGGTACTAATGTACACAAGACTTTCTTTGTTTAAATGATTCACGGCCCTTTGAATTTCTCTTATAAGCAACTTAAATAACCTTTATAGTCAAACTGTGATTTTTCTAAATAAAATTTGAACAGGATTTTGTTGATTCGGTGACACATTGACTCAATTCATTCTGCGAAAGCAACATGATCACCTACTGTACCTAAACCACATAACTAACAAAAACAAGACATTCTTAATGCCCCAATAAGTTGGATCATCTTCGTAACGTTGGTACGCGATTGCTGTCATTGCTGCCAATACATCCACTCTCATGGATGTATTGGGGGAAACTTGGGGTTCAGTATCTTGTCTGAGGATACGTCAACATGCAGAATGAAGCAGCACGGAGTCGAGCTACCGACCTCCCGATTTGCTCTACCTTCTGTACCACAGTAGAAAATGTGGTATTCGTGGGACCACACTGCTTAAAGTGTTAAAAAGACAAAAATCTTAATTTATTTAGATGGAACCTCAAAACTGTAGCAACTGACTGTGCTGATAGTAATAATGCTAACTAACAGAAATAGTTTGATAGTAATTTCTTCATGCATGCTCAATCATCCAGGTAAGTAAATCCTCAAAAGTTGATTCTGTTCATCAGATGAACAGATTCAACTTTTTTATAGCATAAACTATAAATAGTAAATGTGTATACATTTCGCTTCAGAGATATCAACTGAAGTCGAAATGATTCCAGGCTGTACTCTCATGTAATACCACTTTGAATCACAAGGTGGCACAGCAAATCATTTTACACTCACCACCCAGTTGGTGAGTGGTTGGTGGAGGGTGGTCGCTGTTGCCAACCGATTGCAAAGAAGAGGCTGCACCAAAATCCTCTGTGTGGTTGCTTTGGTCGCTAGCAGATTGCTGTTGCCACCAATGGTTGGTGCCCAGACTAATAACAAGGAGATTTTTGGTGCTGCACCGTATTCCTTTTTGCGACCAGTTTCACACTAGTGTTTGCCAGCAGCCCCTCTTTATGCCTGTGTACAATGGGCTTTAACAATTGATTTTACAGCAGCCTCCACAAACTTTCCAACTGGTTTTGGAATATGCATTTTTCCCTTGCAACTTGTGGTTGCCATATCATCTCTGACTGGTCTGTGAGCCTGTCTGACCGGGGTTTTAACATGGCCTGATTTCCAACATGAGGCATAATATTGTTAAGCTTACGTTAGCTCAGATGGACATAGATCCTGTTTCTGTCACACTTACTTGTTTCGGAAGTTGAAAGAGCACAGATGACACAGCTTCCTAAAAACCAGCTTAGAAATATTAGATTAGTTAGAAGTCATCCATCAAGATAGAAATAGATGTAAATGTTTGAAGCCGACTTAAAAGAAAAAAACAACAGTTATTTAAGTTCAGCATAATCTGGAAGAATCGAAGAATCGGCAAGAGACTAATGTCCACTTTCACCAAGCCCAACTCTCCTTCAACTAACACAAGAAAAATTCAATGAATCCTGTTCTAAAGGTGCTCTGGTGACATCAGTGTGACATTCCAGGGTTACAAACCTACAGAAGGTATTCAACTATAACTGCTTTTTTAGACTGCATAACTGCATTTTTCGATTACACTTCACACATGTGTAAAACGAGTGGAGTGCTCCTTAAAAAGACACAAAACTTCGTCAAACTTCACACATAGCTTGAGGGTCGTGAATGCTACATGATCATTATGGGATAAGTGGGAATCAGCAACTCAGACAGAGATGTTTTCATGGTCATCTCTGTGTGTGGATGTGTTTTCACGTGATCTGTTCGGGAGTGGGATGTAACCCACAAGGGTTAACGCAATGTCCATGCATCCCATGTGCGCCGCCGGCCACATAATCTGCTCTGATCCTAGTTGGGAGGGGCGTCTTCTGACTGTCAGACATCCAGTCTGATAATGACTGCGATAAGGCCGAGAGAGCAGCTGCTCTGCTGGAGGTGGATGGTTTAAAGCAAAATGCTAAAATCCAAAGATTTTACCTATCAGTCCGAGGTGAACCTCCATTTACTCTGTGGGCTTATTAGAGCATCGGTCCTGGGTAAATTAGCACAGTAGTGCTTTGCATTTTATGAGCATCTTTTGAATCAAGCGAATGAGACATGAAGCTTAATCAAGACTATTGTTCAGGCTCCTTATTGTAAGGAGATCTAGCTACTCTGTCTCAAATCTCTGTCTGAAATCAAAAGGAAACAATCTGAGTTCTGGATTTGACAGAAGTGTTTTGTGACGCTTCTTTTTGTCCTCTAATAAAAGGACTGAAAATAAGTGAAGAAGGAAAGAGCAGGGAGTTAAAACAATAAAGTAGCTAGTGAAAAACAATAAAACAGATCACAGGAAAGCAAGAAGACTCTGAGTGGAGGTTTTATTTACGAAATGACTGTAATTCTGCTTGTTTGCCTCTTGATCTCTCCTTGCCTCTCCTCTTGCCATTAGGAGGCTGAAAGGGCAGCCAATTACTCCCTGAGCTCGGTGTGCAGTTTGGCTAATGAAGCCAGGGGAGGAAAAAAAATGTGTGAGAGCAGGTTCTTTAGCATAAAAGGGCCACAAGCTCTCAACTGATAAGGCGTGGTGGGGAACACACAAACATGTACACGCGCTTCAGATCATATCTCAGTGCAGCTTTATCTTCCATGTCTCTCCCAGACCACAAAAATATTTCACTTTAGTGTCTTTAGAGCGATTTCTCTCTTCTTCTCTTCCGTTCAATCAAATCTCTTCCTGTCCATCCACAAAAGTACCTCTCTGTCTGTCTCTCTGTCCATTTCAAAAGGCTCCCTAAGAAGTGAAAAGTAGTTTAATTAGTCCCTTCACTCCAAGAAGCTGTACAGTAGGAGAGAAAACAAAAATATCTTCTGTTCTCAGGGCGCTCCCCTGACTCTTCGCTCCTCCGGGCCTTCTCTCTCAATTTAGATGCCTCCCTTCCACCTGAACATAATGCAAGGAATTTTATGGAAGAATAACCACCAGCTGTGTCTCCACCTCAGTCTCATAAACATAAACAAAGTGGTGGTTGTTGTCGCGTCTGTGTTTTCTTATTTATTTATTATTATATATGTCACTCTAATTGTATTGAACATGGAGATAAAATGTTCCCGGTGACAAATTCAGCCTGTGCCTCGGAACAGTCAGTTAAGCGTCGCTCTCCACCAGTAGCCTTCTTGCAGGGCTCCCGCGACAGTAACAGAGAGCCAATCAGAAATAAGAAAATCGATCTGGGATCGGCCGGTTTGTATGCATTTACAAGCAGCCGTAACAACTGCAGACTCATTTCTCCGGCTGCTGGTGCAATCACACAGCAACCTCCTTCTGTCGAACTGTGAGCAAAAGAGCAGCATTATTCTGTGGAGTCTGCTCGGTTACTGTAAATGCGCTTCCTGTCTTTCAGGCCGTGGCATGGTGCTCTTATAATGTGAACAGCTTTTTCCCCCCCTGTTCCCTCATTTGACACAGTCACTTGTATGTTTCTGGAGACTCTTTTTCTTTTGTCTCCTTTGCAGCTGGGAATATGACTTTTTGCATACTGACTGATCACACTAATGAGCACGTATTGATGCTGCTGCTGCTTCAGAGCTGTTGGTTTGAATTACCACTAATCAATGGCATCGTATGAGGGAGGGATCATACAGGTCTGTGGACTCCCTGCGAGTAACTACCTACTGCAACGCTCCCCTGAGTACTACATACCTTAAGGGGCTTTCCTTTTCTGTTTGCCTTCCTACCACCAATAGGAGGGCTAGTGTGACATATTAGTTGGCATAGCAACAGCTAGAATGGTGTCGATGGTAGTAGCCTGCAAAAGGAACTGTCAGAAGGTGGTGGTAGTGCTCCTGAAAAGTGTTTACCAGCCCCCATTAAACAAACAAGAAGGAAAACATGTTACTAAGTTCCAGGTGTGGCGTGGTGACGTTAGAAGCTACTGAACGAGCAGGAGAAGCTTGGAAAACCAAAGACTAATTAGAAAGAACTTAAAATGAAACGTGAGAGAGTGTAACTGCGTAAAGTTAGCCTGTTAGCAGTTAGCAGGGTGGTGGGAGATCTAGTCGAGTAATTGCCAGGATATCATTTTGTATTTTTTCCCAACTTTCCCATCTGTACTGATTAATCTTTTGGCTCACTGTGGTGAGGGATAGCATCTAGTAAAACACAGGAATTCAGATCCACCTCAGCTGTTTTTACTTACTTTATTATCTAATTTCAGATTCAGCACATTGTTTCACTTTATGTGAATACCCAGTCAGAGGAAATGCTAATGAAGCTTTAACAAATTGAAAAAAACTATTTCTCAGGTAGCTAAGGTCCAAATCCCACTATAATGCCACTGTTATATATTTTTTTCTTATCTGGCAGTTCTCTGTGTCACAGTATTAAAGGCATTCTTACATCCAGACAAATCAGTCTACAGTTACATCACTCAAACGGTCCTCCACAGAGCTGGAGAGTATCTGTCTTGAAATAAAAGGCAAGAAAAAAATCCACAGATGGGGTTCCAAGATCTTTGATAGTTTATTATTCCTTCAGTGTCAATACACAAAAAGGAATACTTCCATTAAAGGTCATAAGATCTCTGAAAAGATTCCTCTGATCCTAAAATACCTATTGATTTGGGCCAGGGCTGAACTGGTGCCATGCAAAATGGTTTACATTACAGACATTATTCTTTTCAGTCATTGATTTCCTTTTCTAATTTGTAGCTATTCTCATGAGGTCAAACATCATTCTGTGACTTCATGATGATAATTGCTGAATCTTTGCAGCACAGTGGCAAAATGCTTTTTCTGACTAAAAGATTATAGCATTATCTTATAGCATAACACTTATACTGTGAAATTTACTCCATAATCATTCTGTAAATAATAAACCACTCCCTAAACTCGCTAGTTTCTGAATGAATGCCGCATAAAAATAATGCTAACTGTAATATCTTCCTTTGTTTCTTCCACCATGAGAAACATGATCGGCTAATTCTCCTTCAAATTACCCTTGACTCTGGGGTTGGCTTAGAGCTGGAGTTGGTCCCTGAGTGCTGCACACAGCTGCCCACTGCTCTTAATACTTGGTTTGGTTAAATGCACATATAGAAAGATTTCCCCATAATAGGATAACCTTACTTAATTTAATATGAATGCTACCTAAACATACTCAATCCTAAACTTAGTTGTGGATTTAATGCTGTTGCTTTCAGCTGTGGTGCTTCTGCTGCATCACTTAACTGATGTCACATGTTACATCAGTGTTTTATGTCCCTGCCTCTGAATTCATATTCAAAGCTGCTAACTTCACATCTCTGTAAAATTGATTCATGGATTTTAATTTTAACTACTTGACTTATTCGAAATTACATTTGATTTATTTTACTGACGTTAAGGCTCTGGGACTACCTTTAGTCTTAATAATGCTACAGATCCAACCGCTGGTGTAAAACTGCCAAATCAAAGATGGAGAGCTAGCTGCTGTGGTGTCACCACAGCAAAAGACCACCCAAAAGCATTTTTATGCTACCATGTTACCTATGAATACGAGATAAGTTAATCTGTTCACCCTAAGTGCCTCAATAGCTCAACTTTGGAACATGAAACAGTTTCACGATGCAATGGTTTATACATTAAACTAAACTACTCACGATGCAGTTAAGAAGAAAACTATGCGCCCTTGCAAACTGCTCCTCAGATGGTTTGGTGATGTATTTATTTTTTTGCCTTGACATACTAAAGAATAAACCAAAATAACCTAGCTTACTTAATTAAAGGGCAAGGGGGTAGTCCCACTTAAATAGACTAGCTGTAGCTTTAGGATCTGAAAAGCAAAGGTAGTGTTGAAGAGCCTTAAACCTGTAGACTTTCTAATAGCCAATAGAAGGTTTTTTTCTGGTTTGAAAAGGAAGTCTGATTCTATAGACACCTATGGGAAAATGGCACGTCTGCTGTCTTGCCCTGAGACCTCAGTAAAATGTTTCCCAACACATTTACTGTCTCTGTCTTTAGTTACATTTTATTGAATACAACACAATGTTTGTTTTATGAATTTTGGTCCCCATTAGAGGATAAGTAGGGTGGGCCCATAGTTACTCTCACATGAGCATGCAGTGTCACGTCCACTCTTCAGTTTCCACTATCGTCAAGATGTTGATAGTGGAAATTTTCTGCCCAGGGCTTCACAACAGAGCTTCACTGACCACCAGTTGCCATCTTTTATATACAGTCTGTGCCTAAAACACTTACACTCCAAGTTGAGGTTTTCCATTATGGACTGAATTTGTTTTTCAGAAGCAAGTTAGATCTTTGCTGTAGCTCAGAACAAAACTGTATCTTGTTCTTGTAAGTCAGATATTGGGTTGAAATAAGCTGTTTTCTTGTGAAGCCTTTTGAATTTTTTTTCAAATGCATTTTTCCCAAAGGATCCCGCCTTGAATTTAAATGCTGAGTACATTAAACATGCACTGTTTACAGTAAACAAGAAAAACAAGAAGCAGAGCTCATTTCATTTTTTTTTTTGCCTCAATTTATACCCTGGTGCAGTAAGGAATCTCTCTTCCAGTGGTTGCATTATAAAAACGAGTAACCCGAGCAGCGGCTAAGCAGCACGAATTCTTTGCTCGGTGTCGATGGACTGATGTGTGAGCTTCACAGCCTGCAGGAGACAAAGGAGTAGGTAGAGTGTCAGAACAAGAGAGTCTACAAGCAAGAGACATGAAGTTGCCTGAATGCGTGAGCGTGCCCTGCACTTCAATACACTGCAAGTCACAGCACTGCATTGTGGGATATCTTCATCATGCAGCTATCGGCGAGACGCGATCGTTTCTGAAGGGGAAATTCTTGCTGAGCTGGCTCTCTCCCTTCACGGCAAAGGCTGAGGGTGGGCTGGACTTTTATTTAATGCTTCCTCTGTTTTCATGGCTGGTCCAGTGAATCTGAAAGTGAGACATCTATAATGTGGGAAGGTGTGGAGTGTGTTTTTTAGCTGTCCCTGTGTCTCCTGTCCCAGGCTTATTCCATCTCTCTGCATATGCAGCACTGCATTTAAGAAAGGATCTACATACATTCCTCACTCTTGAATTGTTTAATGTGGCTTTACTTGTCTTTTTATCTTAAGCAGACCAGGGCAAGCAAACCGGCTGCACATTCAGGGACGCGTCATCAGCTACATTCAATCAAACATCGCTGTGACAAGAGAGAAGTCACAGTGAAATAGGCAAGGCTGAGCAGGAGGTAGATTATGGTTGTGAGAACACAAAGTGGGGGTTAAATCCTCTTTATGTAAGTATGTTTGAGGGCAATGTTCTTTGCTTCATTTTAATATGGTGACTTAAGGGCAGGATCTCTCCCTCTTCTGCAACAGGGATACTCATCGGAGCTGGAATCAGTGTAATCACCAAGTGTAACACAGGGAATTTGAATTTGAGGATCTTCTTAGGACAACTCTGCGTTATGTACAGATAATAGGATTATTCTGAATAGCAGCCAAAGACATGCAATGATGAGTAAATATTACATGTTCTTTCTTTAATGACAAGAAAGTTTTAAGAAGTAATATTGACAAAGCATTGGAACAACATTAGTCTAAATTATTTGGACAGTGCAAAATGGAAGTGATATGAATAAAAATGAACATCTTTACTCGACATACTGTCACATAATGTGTGAAATGAAGCAATATGGCACCTACAGTTCTCCTACACATGCTCTGCAAACAGAAACACTGCCAGGTTATATATATTTTAAGTTCCATTCAGTACATTCTGCTTTGTGAGTCACGAATTTCCAAAGGATGTGTGATCTCCATATGATGGGTGATGCGAGGTAGAATTCATCCAAGAAGTGTAGGGGGGGGGATGTTGCTGGTGATTTTCCTTAGACAATTAACAAATGTCACAGAGAACATGCAAAGTCGCCACGAGAGAGGTGGTAGAGGAAGAATGAAGGGAACCAGATATGGGGGAAATGAAGTGCAAAGCTAAACAGAGAGCGAGAGAGAGGGGACAAAAAAGCGAAAGGGTCGCAACCTTGTCGTCAGTGTTTGTGCCAGCTAGCAGCTGGAAAAGACTGATGCTCCTGCCTCTCCCATCTGCCTTTCACACCCCGTCCCGCCAACCATCAGCTCCACATGACCAAAGCTTCTCGTTTTTCTTCTCATGTAACTGTGACTTTTTCTGTTTTCTATCACCCGCCTTAAGATCAATCTTAATTTCACTGATCAATAACTTTTGTCTAAGTTTCCCACACGACTTTTTTTCTAACGATAACGAGGCGATAACTAAATAAATACTAATGCACAGTGAAAAATCCATGATGACATGCATTGACACTTTCTTCATAAATGAGACGAAAAATTACGCAGATTGAAAAGCTGTTTGCATAAAAACATACTTGGTTTTTCCAAAAAAGGCTCAGGCTGGGGTCAAGTACATTAGAGGGTTACCTAGGCAACTTGAATGTCCACTTGCCACTGAATTGAGAAGAGTCACTCTTTCTTTCGGACACAGCTTTATACCTAACAGGGTTAACAACTTTAAGGTGTCGCTGTCCATGTAGCGTTAATAGTGTGGTTTTATTTTGTTTTCTTTGTTGTTCTTTGTTTCCTCACTGTAACCATCATAGGCAAGCAGAATATTTATTTTTTTATTCTTATTAGGTTGTTCTCCCAAGTCAGGAAACAAAGAAGATAATAATTATAAAACTATACACACATATAAAAATAAATAAATTCCCCACTCGCCCCTGTGGGCGGTCAATCCTTCAAGCTCGGGTCCTCTACCAGAGGCCTGGGAGCTTGAGGGTTCTGCGCAGTATCTTAGCTGTTCCCAGGACTGCGCTCTTCTGGACAGAGATCTCCGATGTTGTTCCCGGGATCTGCTGGAGCCACTCGCCTAGCTTGGGAGTCACTGCACCTAGTGCTCCGATTACCACGGGGACCACCGTTACCTTCACCCTCCACATCCTCTCGAGCTCTTCTCTGAGCCCTTGGTATTTCTCCAGCTTCTCGTGTTCCTTCTTCCTGATGTTGCTGTCATTCGGAACCGCTACATCGATCACTACGGCCGTCTTCTTCTGTTTGTCTACCACCACTATGTCCGGTTGGTTAGCCACCACCATTTTGTCCGTCTGTATCTGGAAGTCCCACAGGATCTTAGCTCGGTCATTCTCCACCACCCTTGGGGGCATCTCCCATTTTGACCTTGGGACTTCCAGGTTATACTCGGCACAGATGTTCCTGTACACTATGCCGGCCACTTGGTTATGGCGTTCCATGTATGCCTTGCCTGCTAGCATCTTGCACCCTGCTGTTATGTGCTGGATTGTCTCTGGAGCATCTTTACACAGCCTGCACCTGGGGTCTTGCCTGGTGTGATAGACCCCAGCCTCTATGGATCTTGTGCTCAGAGCTTGTTCCTGTGCTGCCATGATTAGTGCCTCTGTGCTGTCTTTCAGTCCAGCTTTGTCCAGCCACTGGTAGGATTTCTGGATATCAGCCACCTCCTCTATCTGCCGGTGGTACATACCGTGCAGGGGCCTGTCCTTCCATGATGGTTCCTCGCCTTCCTCCACTTTTTTGGGTTTCCGCTGTCAGTTGGGGCCATCTTTGTGATGTATTCGTGGATGTTCGTTGTCTCATCCTGGACTGTGGTGCTGACACTCACCAGTCCCCGGCCCCCTTCCTTCCGCTTAGCGTACAGCCTCAGGGTGCTGGACTTGGGGTGAAACCCTCCATGCATGGTAAGGAGCTTTCTTGTCTTTATGTCAGTGGCTTCTATCTCCTCCTCTGGCCAGCCTATTATCCCAGCAGGGTACCTGATCACGGGCAGGGTGTAGGTGTTGATAGCCCAGACCTTGTTCTTACCGTTCAGCTGACTCCTCAGGACTTGCCTGACCCTCTGCAGGTACTTGGTGGTTGCAGCTTTTCTAGCGGCCTCTCCATGGTTCCCATTCGCCTGCAGGATCCCCAGGTACTTGTAACTGTCCTCTATGACTGCAATGTTGCCTTCTGGTAGCTCGATACCCTCAGTTCTGACTACCTTCCCTCTCTTTGTTACCATCCGACTACACTTCTCCAGCCCGAATGACATCCCGATGTCATTGCTGTATATCCTGGTAGTGTGGATCAGTGAATCGATGTCTCGTCTGGGTGGGTGTTAACAGGTTGACAAAGATGTGAATTTTTCCGACTAACTGCGCAGTAATGATGGAAGCCTGCCAACACTGAGACCTGAACGTTCTCGCACAGTCACAGCTCAAACCATAAATATCCCATGATATCAATAAAATAGAAGAAGTCATTTTTCTTGTGGCAGTTATCTTGAAGAACCACACCTTTGTTTTCATAAGATAAAGAAATAAACTGATTCATATTCTTGAGAAAAAAACAGCTTTGTTACCTTGAAATTAGGAATCAGAATACAATTTCCCGTTGACTGACATAAAAAAAAATGGATAATATAACTGCGATATCAACAGAAAATGTAAAAAAGCAAATGGTATCATTATCTTCCAAATTAATCTATAACTTTATTGTTGTGTGTCTCTTTGGTAAGTGAAACAAACAAGGATGCAGACACAGTATCGACATTTGGTTTGTCACTGTCAGTTCATGATCCAAGGACATGAAGAACGATCGTGTTATCATGTAAAAGATAAAAAGGTGCTTTCAGTTCACCTAAGACTGATGTGTATTATGACCAAGTAAAATATTAAAAAGGAAAACTAAATTCTCTCAGGCTAAAATGTGGGAACTGCCACAGTGAAGTCCACGGGCCTGTCTTCCCCCCCCCTCTACTCGTTTCTCATCACAGAGCAATCCTTGACCTGAATAAGCGAATAATTGCCTTCAGCAACAAAAGAAGGAAGCTGATGCTTAGAGAATAATTACCAGCTTCATCTTGGGAAGTGTGTGTGACACTGCAGAGTGTCTTTGTCTCGTAGGACTCCTGCACGCTGCTCCGAGTGCGTCCTTGGGGCTAGTGCAGGTTGCTGCTGTGGGACATGAACTAAAATACACGTTAGTGCCTCGACAGCTCTTCACCCTGGAGGTGTCGCTCCATAAGGGATGTCCCCTTTTTTCGAGCCCCTGGAGAGCTCCAAAAACAGCGCAGTCCACCCTTTCATTCTCTCATCAGTGTCTACAAGACATTTCACTTCCCAGGCAATGTGTTACCGCTTGCAGGTTGAAAGGAGAGAGGTTTCAGTATCTTGTTTAACTTACCATTGCATTATCATCTACATTGTAGCTAAAGCTAACCAGAAGCCTTTCAGAAGATCAGAGAGCTGCTAAAGTCTTAAATTTTTGTCACGTAGAATTATGTTATTCTTGTTTTCCCTGATTGCCAAGACTCGGGCAAGCTAAGGGTTAGCTTTAGGGTTATGGCTGGGATTGTTGCAATGACTTAGATGGTAGAGGGTTGACTTTACTACTTTGGTAGCTTTTTAATAGTCAGGTAGCTAAAACCAGGACACTGCACGGCACATCTGAACCCACTTTTAGTTAGTTTAATAATGAGGAGAAAGGCCACAGGGCTGGGTTCTAGGTTCTGTTGCCAATTTGCATTGGCAGGAACGGGACAGAAAGATCTAGACCAGTGATACCATGGGAGCACAAACAGCAGCAAGCTAGGCCCAAGGCATTTACTAAAGATCAAGGGCTGTTAGAAAATGACAAACTGACACTAGAAATGGTTTAGAGTGGACAGAAGATGCTGGAAGGAGGACAGAGGATAAGAAAAATTAGAGGGTAAAAGAGAGGATAGGGAAGATGGGTGTGGTATGTCAGCAGATCAATTCCAGCTAAGGATAGAACTATATCAGGATCCTCCTTCACCTCAGCGACAGGAATAGCTGCACTTGTAACTCCTGGGGGAAATTTGTGGATACTATAGATTTGTTTAGGGGACAGTCTCACAGACACAATTTCAGTTATATCCTTGGTGGTGATCTTGGAATGCTATAAATGAGCTGGACAGTTTGCTCCGTTGTCCAGTCGTCCTGTGTTTGCTGCATTGCCAATGACTGATAGTGTCGCTGACCGGGCAGCAGGATGTTAATGTGAGAGCATAGTAATATCCATCCTCTATGGTGCACAGTGTGGGCCCCAAAACAAAACAAAACAAGGAAGGAAGATCAACATAAGAGGATGGATATGAACCAGGCACTAAAATAGTATTAACTGATAACATTTAGTAGCTCTTTACTTTTTGACCTTAAACCTGTAGGTCTACTATAGGTTGATGATGATAGACTGATCGATGAAGCCACTCACACACACATATTTATTTCAAAGTATGCAGAAGTGTAGGCACGACCTTGTGTGCAGGTGCCTGTGCATGCCCAGACATGCCTGTGCTGCAAATAATGGGTATATGTGGAGATGCGACATGAAATTATAGTGAACTTCATATTAATCTCCCAACATCATCGTCCATCGGCACATCCTGGGGTTCAGTTTATTAAAAATGATCAGTAACAAACATCTGCATCAGATTCAGATAAGGATTGGTGACATTGGGGTTTTTTTTCTAAATAAGCCGGTTTGTACCAGTGAGGGAAAAAAACAAGAACTTTCTCACTTGAAATTAAAGCTGTTAGAACTTGAACTGAACAGAACAAACACTAAAGATATAATCAGGAACACAACTTGTAGACTGTTGCAAACAAGGATTCAGATATTAATGGTTATTAATCTTAGATGACAGATCGAAGTTATCCATAATTTCCACCTCTACTTCATGTACACTAATATTTTCCTACATGTGGTATCATTGGTGAGAACTGCTCCAATAATCTGCCTATAATCCTTAGTCCATCCACAGGAGGATTACCATGCCCTGATAGCTGTGTGGCTGCTATACCAGCACGTTACCATGGGACTAAATGGCTCAGATTATGATGAGTTAAAGGACATCAGGTTAAATGAGTGGTGCAGCTCAGTCTGATGGGTAATTATTTTGAGTTATTACTCATGCATAGATTACATTCTATCTCTGCTAGAGCTTTGGTATATATGCATCTGCACATGAAAGGAGACAGACAAGATGTGCATCTGCAAATACCTTAATAACCAAGTACTTTGACACAAAGTAACAGATGAATGTTATTGGCAATCCCTCGGCAAGTTTCTCATCCTGTCGATTGGCTCCACAGGCATGGACTGTAGCCAGTAATAGTAGTATTTATGCTTTTTGCTGTTTAAATTCAGCACAGTAGGACATGAACCAGTTCTCCTTCTTGATTTAAAACATTGTGTTTAATTCATGCTGTAGATGGTGTAGCCCAGCACCCTACAATGTAGCCTCACGTATATCTGACAACAACACGACATAGCATCGCAGACCCTAATGATTGTGATAGGTCTGTTTGGTAGTAAACATGGTATTGATTAGTTCAAGCTTACTTGTTTCTAGCGTGCTCTTGCTAATGCTAATGCAGTTGTAGCAAATTTTCTTATTTTCATAATCTAACAATAATCTAAAAATCACCCCAACTGGTCGTGGCAGATAGCTGCCTGTCCCTGCGCCTGGTTCTGCTGGAGGTTTCTTCCTGTTAAAAGGGGGTCATACGATTGTTGGGTTTTTCACTGTATGTGTTAATGTAGGGTCTACCTTACAATATAGTGCCACTGTTGCTATGATTTGGCAGTGTATAAATAAAATGTAATTGAATTGAATTAAATATTCTGTGTGAGGGCTTGAGAGTTTCTGAAGTTGTCTTTCTTTTCTGCATTTCAGTGAAAATTTGTTTGAGATTTATTAGCCCCAAGTCCAATATGGATAGCTCTGTTTTACTTTTCATGGTATTACAATGGAGACACACCGGGGGACAAGTTAAAACCTGTCTGACCACAGGACAAGAGAATCACTGGAGGGACAGCTGAATGATATTTGAAACTGATCTACCTGCCCTGCCAGCAGGAAAACACAAGAAAGGAAGGGCGAGTGCTAGCTGGTTAGCAGCAACTGCACTTCCAAAAAGCCAGGGACTGTCCTCTAGAAAATCAATTGTGGTTGGTTAATATACCAGGGCAAATAAAGTCTCTGTGTTGGAAATGTTGATCAGACATGATATTTACCTCAGAACGTTAGTTTAAAAAAAGCTGTGAAAGGTTTCCTAACTGTCAGAAAGTACGTGATAGTGGCTGGTAGTTTTCTGTCTGGGTTTTCATATTGGTTTTTTCTTGGTGGAAGCTGTAGAGCATGTCTGGCAATGGAAAACCTTCCTGACAATGAGTTAGAAGTATTTAGTTAGAATATTGCCTAATATTGTGTTACAGACTTGCCATGCTCAGCTGCTGAGGTCAAGTTGTCTCCAGGAGGAAGATGAGCAAACTTGCGGCTGTATCACCAACCCTCACCCCTTCTCCCCCATGGGAGCTCGATTCCTGGTGATATAATAGGCTGTCTTAGTAGAGGGCCACGGTTCAGCCTGTCAGCAGCCTGTCTCCTGTCTTGGGTTTGCACAATGAGCAGCAGACCCTATGGATTTTCATATATTATTATGCTCAGGCCCTGTGCTAGAATTACACACTCGCTAAAGGTCAGAGCGGTGCATAGAGCAGAAACAAAAACAGACGGCGAGAGGAGGGAGGGAGGGAGGAAGGAAGAGGAAAAAGTCACATTAATTATCCATCAGTGTTCCACTTGTTTTGTGTAGTCTTTTTTTATTGCTCCTCTTTTGCTCTTTCTTTTCCTCCTCTTAATCTGCTACCTTTACAGAGTGAAACCTAACCTTGCAAACATTCTTCAGTCATGATGTCTCTCGGTCTCACATATGGTCTAATCATCGAAAGGAAAAAGCTCAGCTCCCTTTGATGCGCCAACTGTGCCGACACCCTGCTCGCAGTCTCCTCAAACCTGGCCCTTCCCACACAAGCACATGGTGCGCTTCAGTTGGGAAGCTAGCTAGAACACCCTCCCGTGCTGTGAATGTGCAGACAGATGCAGAGCTGACCTGAGCCGTATGCTGGCTAGCACACAAGTCTTCCTCAAAGCAACAGCTCAGAGTGTTCATGCACTCAGCCAAATGCTTCGTTTTCTGTCTGAACATGTTTACGGTGCACTGATGGGTTTTCGCCATTAGCTGCAATGAAATCAAAAAATAAGGCTGTAATAGCTGCCCACACCTTCCCGTTTGTGAACACTCTGCCTGCTCTGTTTCCATGCATGAAACAGTTAGTGTAAACAGCACGAAGTGCATTACCAAAGGTACTGTTCAGATTCTGTTTCAACCTAAAAATTCATAACAAAAAGTGTGTAGCTACAGCACACAATTGCTTTTGCCTCAGACGCAGCGGTTGTGTGCGTTTGCAGTCGCTCAAGGCAGAATCTCTCTGCAATTCTGCCCCATGCATGTGTGAGGGGAGCAGAATGAAGTAGTTAACAAATGCATGCTGGCTACATGGTGAATTTTGCCTTAGTGACTGTGAAGATGAGCTTCCCAGTGTCAATATTTTATAAGGAACTGCCGTGAGTAGGCTTTCCGGCTTCTTGAAAAATATTACATAAATATTATATAAATGAATATCTTCTTTCTTTCTTGTCACGTGGGACTGGCTGGCTCATATATCTTTCCTATGAGCAAAAAGTAAAGAATATCCGTACATTCCTGAGTGCTGATATATTTGGGCATGTGCATCTTTTTTTTCTTTTTTTTTGTATCATACACGAACACTCTGAGGTCTAGATTATCATTTATGGTGACCCTGCACTAACCCTGTGCTACCAGAATATGTAATTTTGTTGTTTTTAAAAACTGTTTCTCTTGGGTCTTGGCAGTCAGGAGAAAGTAGTGAAAATTCTTACTGGCACTCATAAAAATCAGATTTTGATGTTTTTCAAATCAAAGTACTTTTACTTACCCCTAAAACAAAGGGTTAGGTTTGGGATTGGAGTTTGGGGATAGGGTTGATGGTGTTGCTGATGATGACTTCAAGCACAAAGAGGTAAAGGTATTTAAGTCATGAAGGTAAACCTTTTTCCCACAAGTCAGTCAAAAACTGGAGCAGTTGGTGGTATGGACAGTAATTTCATTTTGAACCATTCCTGTTCCCATTAAACAAAGTGTTCACAGCTGGATACAGATCGTTTATGGAGTTTCCTGTAACTCCTTACAAACCACTATCACTGCTTTCCAGAGTTTGATTTGTCTCAGTTGGAATGATTATTTTGTGTCTGCTAGCATAGAGTTAAGTTTTAGGGTCATCATCAGATTCCCTAACAGAGAGCCAATCTGTATTCTGCCGATCTGTTGGCGACCCAAGGAAATAGATAAGTTGTGGGGGAGGGGGACTGCTGAATGCTTTCAGTCATGAAATTGAGATTTGTACTCCTGGATGCAGGACATTATTTCCTGTCTTTGTGACCTAGATGGAAATAGCATTGCCCTCTGATGGATGTGTTATAAATGAGGTCAGCCTCCTCTCAGATGGAGGTCTGAGTTTTTGAAAAAAGGTCTACAATTGGGCCGATGACGAAGGAATGCTGGAGGTATCGCAGCATTAATACCACCTGCCTTAATGGTGTGTAGACTGGTCTTTAGACATCGAAACCACTTTTAGCTGTTTTAGCACTGGGATGTTGGCAATAGATTCTTACATTTCGGTGCACTGGGGTTGGATGATTAATTAGACTTCAATTTATTAAGATGTTGACCTTTAAGAGAAGAGAATCCAGTTAAAATGATTATTTTTCCATATATTCACACTACAAGGTTTTCCCCAATAGGAACCATTTGAATTAAAGCAGTGCTCATTCATCCTTCTCAAAACCCCAAACTTACTTGCCGTTTAGTTCAGATGGAGCCGAGACAATGGAAAAAGGACCTTTGGTCATCAAGACTATATCTGAAAAATGTCAAAGTCATAACAAGATTTCCAGAAGGGAACCTTTGACAAGACCATTAACAGTTCCCGGCAGCTGCCTGTGTCTACAGATCCAGCAGCTTGTGGTGGAGGCTGTGCCATAATTTCTTTATTTTTCATCTAAATTAGATTTTTAACTGGCAAAAATTAACTGTAAAAAAGATGCAATTTTCAAAAAGTCAGTAATGCACAATTCTTGAACGAGTTATTGTGTTACATTAAGAGTTTTGGCATAACAGAGTAGACCCTGTTTCCATGCACTGGACCAATCCCAGTTCACTCTGAAGATCTTGAAGATCCATTTGGGATGCAAGGAGTTTGGAGTCTTGGTCTCTTCACAGTGCTCCTTACTCGTGACTAGTTTTTGTTTTGTGGGTGAATCCGATGGAGAGTGGGACTGTACCAAACAGAAGACTGCTTATAACTGGGGATCTTCTTACTCAACTAAACAAGGAAAAAATATTAGACTGACAGCTGGTCTAAAACTAAGAAACACTAAATATCAAGTTAAATTTGAGAATTGCTTAATGGACCATATCAAAAACCAGTAACAAAAACATTTGAAACCATTAATCACATTCATTCTTTTTCTGTCTTCTTGGTCATAAAAGCAAAGCAACTATAAAAAAATCATAATTCACGATCAGTCACTGAGTAGAAGTTTTCAGTTTGACCTTTCGAATTCACAGTGGGGATTTACTGCTTTTGTGAGTTTCCATGACAGTAAATGGAATATCATTCGACTGTAATTTATAGCATCCTTGAAATCTTTAGCTTCACTATTAATTGCAGCATTAACCTCTTGACATATAAGTGTCTGTGGTTAGGGCTAGGATGATTGTGAGTCTCATGCTAAGCCAGCACATTTTTAGAAAAACGTTATTTTTTAAGTAAAGGATCATTTTTGTATGTCTTCCTTGCAGCTCTTTCATAAGCTTTCACAAGTTTTTCCCATCTCAAATGGGCAAATTTTCCATAAAAAGAGAGCCCTTCCACCAACCGGAGTGAGACACTGCGATCTTGGTGCAAACAGAATAAATAGATATCCATTGATTATGTTCATAAACAGAATACATATTGAACAAATAGGAAAGATTAAACAAACAGTTTGCAGTTCTCTGAATCGATTGCAATAATATGTGAAGAATGATTAGCAGCTATTTCAATCATGTGAAAAGCTCCATCAAAAAAGGCGTCCCTGATTTACCCCTAAACTCTCCTCTTCATCTGTCTGTTTTTCTCTCCGTCTCTCAGAGAGGTGAATGCCACATAAGCCTTTTAAGCCTTAGCCCGCTGCACTTATGTGACCTTAGCTGTTACTTCATCATACCCCAATCTCTTCTTATCGTTTTATACATTAGTCATTTTGAATGAAGGAGGAACGGTTTTAGATCATACTGTATTGCATTGTGTGTGTGTGTTCAGATAGCCGTGACTACTCAGTAATGTGTGTGTTCCCTGTTTGATAGCAGGTTATTATCAGCATTTAGTCCTGCTCTGAAAACTCTCTCTGCAGCAGCAAAGAGCTCCACACTGAGGACCAGTCCTCATTCTTATTTTTAACCACTCCATTAATGTCTTTTCTTTCAATAACTTTCAGTTTCTTCAACAATCCTTCTTCCTGTCCTCTGCCTCTGCTTCTTTATGTCTATTTTTCCCCACTGCTTCTTAAGATGGGAGCACAAGAATTTGGAGACTTGACGAACTGATTTGTATTGATCAGCTGCCTCTGCCAGGCAGCCAGTGACAAGGCACAATATGGAGCAGGTTCAGGAAAGGAAGGATGGGGTTGATGGGAGAATTATTCTTAAAGGGCAATGATCATATCTATTATTTACACAAGAAAAGCTCTTTGTTGGTTCATTTTTGTGAAATACTAATGAATTGTTACTAAATCAACATTCCCCCTAAGTTTTACTGAACATTTTAGCATTTTCCAGCTTCTGTCTGATTTAGTCCCTTAACATCACGTGTTTGGGGGGGTTTGTCTTATGAATCTTTATAAGTTTATAAGTCTTATAAACCCCAATTCAAAAAGCAGACAAAGTAAACAACTAGTAAGCTTTTAGCACAGACTTGGTGTTTAATGTCATCACCGTTTGTAAAATGTAATTAAAATGTTCACAATCAGAGGACAGTGTTTTACCGCTTTTGCTACATTGCAACCATTAGCATTAAGACCTTTGATCTTAGCCTTTCAAAAGAAATGGTCCCAGTTCAATCATACTCGGCATGATCAGTTATTCCTTTAATCTTACATTACTGCATCTATCATACCACCACTTTGCATTCTGTTGATAGCATCAGGTACTTTTGAAAAAGTTTAAACTTTTTTTTTAAATTAATAGTTAGTAGCTTTAAAGTTGTCAAAAATCTCATCCCAGTGTATCGGTATTTCATTATGCCCAAAACTCTGCTGAATGCTTTAGTTCACCATAAGTGTGCTGTTGAATATATTCAAAGTTTTTTAAATGAGGTCTAAAATTGATTTTCCTCATTGGTGCCTTCAGGGATGCTGCAAAAAAAGATTTGTATTCATGAATTATTTTGCCCTTTAAAGGATAAACCATGAAGAATTCTGGTGGTGACTGGATGTCATAACGGAGATAGGATTTCAGAAGCAATAAAGGAAGAGTGAAATTCAGAAGTAAGTTTCGGGAATAAGATTTTCAAGTTGCAGTCAATGACACAATGACCCAGCAGTTCTGATAACTCGTCGATCAGAAATCTTTTTGTTCCTACGTGTTCACAAATAATTTTATTTCCAAATAATCTATTCTTCCAACACTTACAGTCATTTGGAAATAAGTCTTTGCAGGCTTGAGAGTCTTAACCTCTTAGGATCCAGCGTCCACATATGTGGGCATCACATTTTGGGTTATTTAGACCAAAATACTCAATTTTGCTTCACAAGGGCCTGATATCCACTTACGAGAACATTATACTGCTACTGTTCTATCGAAATTTTAAATGAATATCCTCATATGTGGCTCTCATTTTTCTTAGAAACAAAAATTAGGTAAAAAAAAAAATCTGGTAATTCTTTGTTTTTACATTCATCAGGTCCCAATCAGCCCAAATATCAAAGAGAAATTAAAAATGCATGCTGTGGATGAGTTCGGGTCTCAGGAGGTTAAGGTGTGTTTTCATTTTTTTTTTTGGTTAGGGTTTTTTGCTGAGGCAGTCTGTGAGGGTGGAAGTTGTTATATAAAAGATATAAAGGAGTGCCTTCAATCTGCATTCTTTCTAATGTACAGTAGGGGACGACTCCTTTGGTTCCAAAAAGAGGTGCATTTGTATAGAATTATATGAGAAAACAGCCCTGCGCTGGATCTGTTAGCTCAGTAAATGCTGTAATATCAATATAATACATTTATAGGGTTGGCTGCTAGTTTTAAATCTCGTTGAATACAACATGATGTTCATTTTGCAAAATAAAGTATGAGCCCATTACATACAATTGATTTATACTTCTGTGTAAAATATTTCTGAAACCATATGCTGGAGCCTACGCTGTAAGCTAACATGAACCTCCCTGGAAATGCATCCATATGATGAACTGACATAAATACTGGCAAAGGTGCTGACCACTTGCAAAGGCTTTATTATAGACTCTACACAGATTCATGGCAGTAAAAATAAAAATATAATAGTATAATTTAAGCTTTAGAAACTGCAAGGGTACGTAACGGGTGAACAGGAGCGGACCAAACGATGACAATAAAAAGAGAGCAGTTAAGATGCAAATATCTTTCAATCTTTTACTATGTTACCATTTTCTAATTTGTTACCTACACAGTGCACAAATAAAGTTATCATCAAAAGTGAGAAAAGGTGTCAAAAAATAAGACTCAAATTCTTTTGTGAGAACAATCGCTGTGAGACCACGCCAGGCTATCGCTTATCCCTGCAGTGACAGGGAGAAGCACCAGGAGGGCTGCTCCAATAGAAGAAAAGGAAATTGTTGGGCAGAAATTACGGAAAATTGTGAGGGAGATAAAAGCATGAAGAGCAGGACGGGAAGGAAAAGAAAGCGGCCCAGCATCTCAGGTGGCCTCTCAGATTGCTGCTCTTTGGCTCTTTGAGAAGAAGCAACGGGAGACGGCAGACTGAAAACACTCGAGTGGAGAATAATAAAATAAAATCAATGGTGCCTGTCAGTTTTTTTGATCTGTCGCTCTTTTCACATGGCACCAGCTTAGTGTGCTTTATTCAAGTACCGTACCACCCCTGTTGTCTGTCTTCTCTCCAGTCCTCTTGCTTTTTTTCCCTCCCTCTCTCTATCCCTTTTCCTCCCTAATGACTGAGCTACTGGCAGGCGATATGAAGGCGGCATTTTCTCATCGTAAAAGCATATTAAACAGTCAAGAAAGAGACCAACTCTCTGAAATGTTAAATTGAACTTTGGACTTATCTCGAGCTTGCCTTTTTTTTTTTAAACATTCATCCTTTCTCTTTTCCCATTTCCACCTCTCCATCTCAAACTTTTCTGCCTCACTACTCTCTCTTTCAATTTATTGCTGCTAAAATTGGGCAGATGTTCTGTAAAAGCCTTTTATTAAAAACCTGATATTGGCCAGCCAATGCCATCCTCCTCTTTTATAATGGCAGTGCCTCCCTGACCACAGTTAGTCAATATAGTTTTAATACTTTTTATTTCACATGGGCGCCCAGAGAAATAATTTCAGCCTGGTGTGGGAGGATTTTACTGAACGGTCTGTAAAACCTGCAATGAAACCTGCTTCAATCCTCCTTAAGGAGCAGCTTACACAACTAGAAGAACTAAATTACTTGTAGAATCAACTGATGTGCTCTAAGGTACTTCTGATGGGTTTTCTGGGTAATATAATTGTATCTATCTATCTATATAAAATGTATCTAGCACATACAGTGGGGCAAAAAAGTATTTAGTCAGCCACCGATTGTGCAAGTTCCCCCACTTAAAATGATGACAGAGGTCAGTAATTTGCACCAGAGGTACACTTCAACTGTGAGAGACAGAATGTGAAAAAAAAATCCATGAATTCACATGGTAGGATTTGTAAAGAATTTATTCGTAAATCAGGGTGGAAAATAAGTATTTGGTCACCTCAAACAAGGAAAATCTCTGGCTCTCACAGACCTGTAACGTCTTCTGTAAGAAGCTTTTCTGTCCCCCACTCGTTACCTGTATGAATGGCACCTGTTTGAACTCATCATCTGTATAAAAGACACCTGTCCACAGCCTCAAACAGTCAGACTCCAAACTCCGCCATGGCCAAGACCAAAGAGCTTTCGAAGGACACCAGGAAAAGTATTGTAGACCTGCACCAGACTGGGAAGAGTGAATCTACAATAGGCAAGCAGCTTGGTGTGAAAAAATCAACTGTGGGAGCAATCATCAGAAAATGGAAGACATACAAGACCACTGATAATCTCCCTCGATCTGGGGCTCCACGCAAGATCTCATCCCGTGGGGTCAAAATGATCATGAGAACGGTGAGCAAAGATCCCAGAACCACACGGGGGGACCTGGTGAATGACCTGCAGAGAGCTGGGACCAAAGTAACAAAGGTCACCATCAGTAACACACTACAACGGCAGGGAATCAAATCCCGCAGTGCCAGACGTGTTCCGCTGCTGAAGCCAGTGCATGTCCAGGCCCGTCTGAAGTTTGCCAGAGAGCACATGGATGATACAGCAGAGGATTGGGAGAATGTCATGTGGTCAGATGAAACCAAAGTAGAACTTTTTGGTATAAACTCAACTCGTCGTGTTTGGAGGAAGAAGAATACTGAGTTGCATCCCAAGAACACCATACCTACTGTGAAGCATGGGGGTGGAAACATCATGCTATGGGGCTGTTTTTCTGCCAAGGGGACAGGACGACTGATCCGTGTTAAGGACAGAATGAATGGGGCCATGTATCGTGAGATTTTGAGCCAAAACCTCCTTCCATCAGTGAGAACTTTGAAGATGAAACGAGGCTGGGTCTTCCAACATGACAATGATCCAAAACACACCGCCCGGGCAACAAAGGAGTGGCTCCGTAAGAAGCATTTGAAAGTCCTGGAGTGGCCTAGCCAGTCTCCAGACCTCAACCCCATAGAAAATCTGTGGCGGGAGTTGAAAGTCCGTGTTGCTCGGCGACAGCCCCAAAACATCACTGCTCTCGAGAAGATCTGCATGGAGGAATGGGCCAAAATACCAGCTACTGTGTGTGCAAACCTGGTAAAGACCTATAGTAAACGTTTGACCTCTGTTATTGCCAACAAAGGTTATGTTACAAAGTATTGAGTTGTATTTTTGTTATTGACCAAATACTTATTTTCCACCCTGATTTACGAATAAATTCTTTACAAATCCTACCATGTGGATTCATGGATTTTTTTTTCACATTCTGTCTCTCACAGTTGAAGTGTACCTCTGGTGCAAATTACTGACCTCTGTCATCATTTTAAGTGGGGGAACTTGCACAATCGGTGGCTGACTAAATACTTTTTTGCCCCACTGAATGTGCAAGATGCTAGCAGGCAGGGCATTCATGGAACGCTATAACCAAGTGGCCAGCATATTATGACAGCAACATCAGGAAGAAGGAACAAGAGAAGCTGGAGAAGTACCAAGGACTCAGAGAAGAGCTCGAGAAGATGTGGAGGGTGAAGGTAACAAGCTAGCCGAGTGGCTCCAGCAAATCCCAGGAAGAACATCTGGTATCTCTGTCCAGAAGAGCACAGTCCTGGGAACGCCTGCAGGGCCCAGAGGAGACATTTTTTCTACATGTGTTACATAAATGCCTGAAATCGTGAATGCTACGAAAAATAACTTATCATATTAGTTTTCCAATTACATAAAAGCAAACAACAATAAAATGGTAAATAGAGCTTTAGCATCAACAGCTAACTTAATATTAATTCAACATAAGCATAAATAACACTGAGAAACCCAGTAATGTGATTCATTAATACTGCAATGTATGTCGCTAACATTAGCAAGGCAGCTAACTTGTTGACACAACTTTGTTCGATGGGATTTGCATGGTTTGGTTAGTCTGTATCCCCCACCTCCAGCTCTTGAGCCAAGCGAGCTAGCTAGCTTTGAACTGTACGTTTTGCTGAATGCGGCGAGATCACTTCAACACCTCAATCAGACTCCCTCTAAAACAGCAAAGCAACAGCAAACTAAGTACCAAGCTTTTAAAGAAATGGGCCATTAGGTGATGTGAAGTTATCAAGACATTAGACTGTTACCTAAACAGGAGGGGCTACTATGAACCATACATCAGCTACAAAGGGACGTATAATGAGTGAATCGCTTTGTGTTTACTCAAAAATACCACATTTCTTTTTAATTAGTGAGAGTGTCAGACTGCAGTGCTCTGAAATTGCTCTGAAATGGTGTTTTTGGATTTTCAGGAAGGTACTTGGAAAAAACACAGTTGCAGATACTGTAATAAGTTTTGGTAGCACCTCTAAATCCACAGATCTGACTTTCTGTCACCTCTTTTCCCTTTCTCTCTGTGATCCTGTCTTTGTTCTTAAGCCATTTGTCTGTGTAGCTTTGTCTCTCTTCTTCGCCTGCCTTTCTCTCTTTTCTCCATGCGAAGATCATCAGGGTAGAAGTCAGTGACCCGCTTAGCAGCTCTGAAACAGATGTTCACAGGGTTTGTGTATGTGTGCGTATGGACTTATGACGGGGCCTGACAACAGCAACTAACAAGCAGTGGGCACTTAAACTGGGGAGATGGATTAATGTTTTTTTCATGTTTCAGGATGGAAGGATAAGCAATAAAGGGACAGTAGGGATTGGGTTTGGGAGTTAGATTGGGATTAAAATAACTGTGGCTGTGGCTTCTTTGACCGACTGACATGCACACAGAGTTGTTGTGGATCACAGCTTGGTTAAAGAACAATTCTAAGGGGAAAGAAGAGAGTTGTGAGTTCACAGAAAAGGTCAGTGTGCTAGAATAGGTTTTGTTGTGCAGTTGTAGCATAGAGCACTGTCAGTCAGGCTGTCACTTTGCATTATTGAGTCTTTAGGACAGGATCTGACTGACTCGTGGCAGTAGCCATTTTTGTTAGAGCTTTAGGGATGGTCTTGATGAAATAATATAAAATATGATTGTAAAGATCACATTGTGTTTAATACACAATGCTAACAATCTTATTTGTTGTGAAGACTCAGATCTAAAAGCCGAGCAGATTGCAAAAAAGCGCCATGACATTCCAGATTTTTTCATATGTGAACTTGTAACATATAATATGTTGTATAAGATATACACACATGGAAAGGATTGCATTTCTGCATTGTGGGAAAAAAAAGGAAGTAAACATCAAGTGATTATGAGCTGGTCCTGATATTTCAAAACTAGAAAAGGAAGAAATGGAGGTTCAGTTCTCAGCAGAAGGCAGCAACGGGGAGGTCTGAAGAGTTGAAGCTGTATGACGGCTGCTTTTGTACACATTTCAGGATGTGAGTGGGGCACTTTCAGCTCTTCACTTTCAGTAGAGGTGGGACCACATCAAAATTATTCAGGTGGTGTGAGCGGCTGAATTGAGAATAGTCGAGGCCCCAACATTTCTTTAACACACAAAATATTTTCTGTGTCCGGTGTGTAAAGGCCTTGAGCGTGACTACGAAGAACACATGCCTAAAGTAAAGTCCTTATAAGGTAACTGTTTGTTTGTTTGTTGTTTTTTTAAGTCAGTTACTTCAAAAGCTGGATGAGCTTGCTCTTAGGATGCAGCTGTGGTTCCCATTCTGAGCCATTCCACCAACAATAATTGCACTGGACCTCCATGAGAAGAGGAAAATCCCATGATCTGAGGATCTGTGGCTACATGTGGCGAAAGGTTCTCAAAAATCCTGATGTGAACATTTTTAGCAGGTCTTCACAAACTCACTCACTTTTTGTTTGTTTTGTTTAGATATCAGCTCAAATCATCTGCAGCGTTTCACAGAGACATCATGTGGAAGCAACCCTCGTGGCTAATTGAAGCAGAGGTTGACTGTTTCTGTTTGTCATCGGGAAACCTTTGTTGCTGTTATTTAATCACCTTTGTCTCAACAATTAAATTTCACATTTGGGCAGCGTGGGAAGGAATTATTAATCGTTACAGGAACTAAAAAGTGTGTGCATCAGTGAGTGCGCGATGGGTGTGTGTTCTCCAAATGCTCATCCAAGGCACAACGGTGCACTCGGTCTGTTCAGCTAAAACGTAAATTACTGGTTTACAGCAACTACCTACTCATTTCACATATAGCCTTCAGCGGTGCAGGCACCACCACCCAGTTACTCCTTGAGGAGAAATAGATTTATGTCTGTCTTTGTGGTTGGATTGCACATGATGTTTAAGACAAACTGAACTCTGCTCAGAGTAAAAAAATCAAAGGTTTGTGTGTGGAAAATTTGATCACTCAAACTATTTAAAAACATCCTGGACTTAAAATTTGAAACAAGCTTTTCTGGGAAAAAACAAAAAGAAAGCACTGGTCCTCAGGTGTTTCTAAAATAACCTTCAAAACCTGACGCCCTTCAGAATCAAAGCAGCTCCAAGGTGTGAAGTTGACAGGAAACACTGGCGTTGCGCCAAGTAAACTGCATTTTTCTGACAGCTGGCAAAGGGTCGAAAATTGCAGTGCATTCTGGGTAGCTGCCACCATGTTGGTGTTCACTCAAAACCTCGGGACTGCAGAAGTTTTAAAACACGAAAGTATAAAGCTTTTGTTTGATTCAAGCCATACCACCATGTAGCTACAGCCTACATATAACTGCCACATTTGTAATGTAGTAAAATCCCTACGATGTCTTCAAGCCGTACATCGTCGGCTTCATGACCAGAGCAAAAGTCTTCCTCCACTCTGTAAAACATGGCTGTGCCACAGCAGTTCACCATTCTGATGACCCAAAAGCATCTTCAGTCTCTGTATTTGCTTTTTTTCAACTTGGATTTGCATGAACAATGGTCCCATAATGCACTTTGTTGGTGACGACACGATCCCAACCTCCGTCACATCCCAGTCCTCCCTCTGCAACTTTCACCAGACCCCAAACAGGAAGGACTCATAACTGATGGTTGCAGTTCCAGCGTCAGCAGACTGGGGACTGACTACAAGAATTACTGTCAGTGCTCAAGCGTTTACAGTAAAGCCTAATTTTATTAGCCGAGTAAAGAGATGGTTGAGTGCGTGGGTTTCGCTTCTGCGATGGTGCAGCTCTCGCCAGTCAGTGATAAACACCACGCCGTCCACCTCAAATGCCCCACCAGCTCACTTTGACTTTGTAGAGGTCACGTAAACACAAACAGGCCCGCGCTTGTTCCTGCTTCTTTGGGCACATACACGAAAAGCTGACGGCGTAATTACCGAGCTCAACCGAGGAGAAAGTGGAGGTCAGGAAGCGTCTCGTCAGAGGTGTTCAAGCCCGACTGATACTGTAATTTTAATTTGCATTGCCACACACACAGAAGTCACAGAACACTTTGATGGCTGAGCACAAGCTAATTAGTGGTCCAAAGTAAGGAAACAAAGTTAACAAGCACAAGTTTGTTGGACCTTTTTTTTTTTTACTGAAAGATGTTACAGTGCAGAACTATATAAATGTTTGTATAGAAAGCTCTACCACAAGAAATACCACAAAGACATCATTTTAAATGAGGCAACCACTGCATTTCAACCCTAATTGGTGGCAATTTAAGGTATATTTAGTTTTTTTCGTACTGTTAAAATCTCTTACTCTATGTATTTAATCTTTAACCACTATTGCAATGTCCAAATTGCCTCCAAAGTACCTTCATTACATTATTAATAAGTAAATGAATCGGATTTTATATAAGTGATGTACTCCTTTTCATAGTAATGGTTTTATTGTTTAGTTGAATCATTGAAATCGCATTTTGTGCAGCAGGTTGATCTGACATGAAGATTAGGAGATCTGAAGGCACACACCACACGGCTGATTTGACACACAGACACGCAGCTGGCTAAATAATCCCATAAAAATGTGATCAGTGGGCTAGCGCTTGACGTCACCGGGGCACGCTCAGGATTATTTAACGTTTTGCGACTGTGATGCGGCAGTTTAAAGACTTGCGTAACATCTCGTGTCAAACGGACTGGGACACAATACCGTCACAAGGCTTGCTTTGATTCCATTAAAAGACTTTGTGTGAGTTGCAAAGCTGTGCTGTCTGTTTGGAAGTGTCTATGTTACTGTTCCATGGTTTGCCCGATCATTTTATTTGTTCAAGCAGAAAGCAGCTGCTGGTTTTAATTGTAGCCGACAGTCAACTGTGCGAACCCTCTCTTCTAATCCCTCATATGTTTTGTTTTTGTTTTTTTCGTCTGTTGCCGAGCAGCTTTGGTGACGTTGCGCTGTTTGCACTTCTCAATTGTCACTCGAGTTCACCCTCCTCTCTTCTTAATTGTTGCTGACCTCCCGTTTCCTTATCTCTGATTGACAGGTGTGAAAAGCAGCCTGGCTAGTGCTGTAGTCGCTGTTGTTGTCAAGGAAACCCAAAGTCCCATCCCGTTGCCATGGGGAAACAGAACAGCAAACTGCGGCCAGAGGTGTTGCAGGATCTCCGTGAGAATACCGAGTTCTCCGACCACGAGTTGCAGGAGTGGTACAAGGTGCACAATTCACACCCTGAACACTGTGCAAAAGTCTCGAGCCCGCCTTCAACTCTTTATACTCTCCTTCCAAGGAGCAAGACTTTATTGTAAATTTTTAAAGTGGTCTTGAGCAATAGTTCTCCAGGCTTTCTGAAGGTGTTCAAAGTTTTTCTTTAGACATTGACTCATTTTCACAGGAATGCTTTCTCTTGTTTGTTGAGCCACATAACCCTGACGTATGATTCATTCTAGGATAAAATGGCACCTAATGCCACCTAAAGGCACCAAACCTGTGTTGTGTCTACACATAACAGACCGCAGATCAGTAGATGAACAGTATCTGAAAGTCACATCCCTAAGAAACAGAACAAAATCCAGCAAAGACCTGACACAGGACCTGAGATGCCTGAGAGATTACAGCTGGCTCTTTAGCTGTATTTTGTGTATCAATGTGTACAGAGGAGGTCAGGATAGAGGTACAGATAGTCTGTGGCTGCATCCATCTGTAAAACATGATGGAGGCTTTGTCGTGGTTTGGGGCTGCATTTCAGACAGTTGTGTCAGGGATCTTTTGGATGATGATGGAAAAGATGGAAAAGTACTATCTGATTTTGATCCACCATTCAGTACCATCTAGAAGGTGTCTGATTGGCCACAGCTTCATTTTAGAGCATACAATGATCATAAACAAACTGCCAATACAGTAAAAATCCTTCCTGGTAGAAGAACTAACACAATGGAACACTTTCAGTCATGGATTGGCCTCCCCAGAACCAAAAATCCAATGTTTTGAAGCAATGTGGGATCATCCTAACAGACAATAGAACAAAAGCCAACATCTAAAGAAGAGCTTTGACTGTCCTTCAAAGGGTTTGACGAACTATTCCCAAAGATACTTGATAAAATGATAAGGAAGCTGACCTAAGAGAGTTCAAGCTGCGTGGAAGAGTAAGGCTAGTCATACCAAATATTGACTTTCAAGCTCATTAAAACTATACAAACTTTAAATTTAAAGCTTTAAATACTGTATTTCTAATTGTGTTCCCACATGCTACAATAAATTGCTGCATGAGAAGGAATGCAGAAAATAAAAAGAAATGGTGAATGGCTCAAAACCTTTGCACAGTACTGTACTATATTATAACTGTAGTCTTACACTACTGTACTTCTAAGAGAAATACTGTATTTTTTTGTTTTGCAGATTTATATTGAACTGTATATAATGACAGATCTGGTATTTATATGGCATCTACATAAAATGGACCAGTAATACTAATATAACTATAAGAGGTATCGTTTGGCATAGATGTTTATAAAGCCGTACGATGAAGCCAACAGCAAAGAACCAAAAACTGCAGTTTCTCAAACGGCCATCTGAGGCTTGAGGCTCAACTTTAGTACAGAAATAAACTGCCCAGGTTCTCTGCATATGGCAACTGTGCAGGCGGGGTTTTTTTTTTTCAGTTCTTCCATTTAACATTATACAGGAATAAATGTTAGCTATTAATGAGGGTGGGGCAACTTTGAGTTACAGAATAGTGCTCACCTCAGGCAATTTATCTCTCTTAAATTCTCTTATTTGTGGTGTCGGTGCCTTTTGGAGCATATTCACTGAAGTTATCCAGCAAATAATATGGATTTCAGTTTGGTTATTATACAGACAGATTGTCCAACAAATCCATGATCCTGTGTTGTTTGTTGACTTACAATCTTTTATTCGATCGTGGGATATCTTGATGCATGCTCGATCATCCATGTAAGCAAATCCCAAAAGGCAAGGCAAGGCAAATTTATTTGTATAGCACAATTCAACAACAAGGTGATTCAAAGTGCTTTACAGAGACATTAGAAACAAAAACAAATAAAAAGCATGATTTAAAATTGATTAAAACAAGCAAACAAACAAACTAACTAAACACACACATTTCACACCTGTTCGCGCGATCTGAACCCTTATCGTAAGGGGAGCTACCAGTCCTTCTGTGGACGAGCTACTTTCTATTTTAAATTCCCTGAATTTAAAATACTCTCTAGACCCAGTCTAGACCCAGCTGGGGAGCTACCCAGAGCTCTAAACCCACTTAACAAACAAACAAACAAACAAAACAGTATATAAAATCAAAACAGATAAAATCAGAACAGTAGATAAAATCAGTAGTTAATGTAAGTTTTGAAATTTAAGCTTAACAAACAAACAAAACAGTATATAAAATCAAAACAGATAAAATCAGAAATAGATAAGATCAGTAGTTAGTGTAAGTTTTGAAATTTAAGCTTAAAAGTGTGGATTTGGTGCTTTATTCAAATGCAGCTGAGAACAGGTGAGTCTTCAACCTGGATTTAAATAAACTGAGTGTTTCAGCTGATCTGAGGCTTTCTGGGAGTTTGTTCCAGATATAAGGAGCATAAAAGCTGAATGCAGCTTCTCCGTGTCTGGTTCTGACTCTGGGAACTGATAAAAGACCAGATCCAGATCTGAGGTTTCCTCAGCCTTCAGTGGGCTGGTTTCAGTTATTGTGCAAATGTACTTGGGGAAACCTGCAGTCAGCTAAGACTGAAGAAGTCACTTGGATGAGCGACGAAACGTTTCTCCGATTGAAAATGCTACATGCAGATGAACAGAATCAACCTTCGTGGGATATGTTACTTGGCTTAAACACAGATACCAGGTATCTGTACGATCTACTCATACAATGCCAACTAAGCTTGCTAGTGTTAGCTGATAACACAACCATTTTTGTCAGATTCTTTGGCTATTTGGGAGCAACACAACTAGCTAGCAACTAGCTCAGGGGTGGGCAATCTCAGTCCACGAGGGCCGGTGTCCCTGCAGGTTTTAGATGTGTCCTCAAACCAATACAGCTGATTTAAATCTAAATTAGCTCCTCAACATGTCCTGAAGTTCTCCAGAGGCCTGGTAACGAACTAATCATGTGATTCAGGTGTGTTGACCCAAGGTGAGATCTAAAACCTGCAGGGACACCGGCCCTCGTGGACGGAGATTGCCCACCCCTGATAGCTGAACGCATTAGCAAACTAACAAAAGCAATAACCCGGAGCATAAAGATGAATAATCTGGTCGATTTAAGTAGATTCGTCACCTTGCATGTGACACAGCACAATCGGATCAATTGGTGTTATAAAAATATTCAATGTTGCACCTTTAACTACCGTCTGAACAGCATGGCTTGAGTTATCATCTTCAGATATCAAAGTTGCATGTTTTAAAATAAGTCTCTTTACCTATTGTTTCTCCAAAATCAGAATCTTCCTGATCTTCAAACATTTCAAAAGCGCTTTGGATCCTTTCATTGTTGGTAAAAATAAGTTCTAAACTAGGCAAATATGTCACACAGCAGAGTTATGATTTATATCACGATTGTTAGGACATCCTTGCGTCTTCTGTACAGACATGTTTCTATCTGTGATCTGTAACACTGACAGCAGTCTTATCTCCGTCCACCACAGAGCACTGTCTAAACCCAGTCCTTTATTCAGTGGGGAGCTTAGCATTATGAAATGCCACAGTGACCTGACCTCACAAGTTATCTCATCTTATGCACATGGATATATGTGTAGTGGCTGCAGAGCTTTACACGTGGGTTAAACCTATGGAACAGCTGTGCGTGCTGTCCTGAATAAGAGTTGTACAAGTTAAAGCCCCTCCCTCACTGACCTGTCACAGTGGTCACAGCTCTCAGCAGATCAACTGCTTCTGAGTGTGGGAGATGCTGGATGCTTCACTAAACACAGTGAAATTTTGAACACTGTCAATTAAAAAATATTTATTAGGAGCACAACCCTGCTGATTTTTCCCCTCCAGTTGTGAGTAGAAATCCCAGCCATCAGAAATGGTTTTGTTACCTCATTGCCTCTATTTTAAAGGTCTTTGTAAAAGAGCTTTATTTCTTTTGAACAAAGACCAGGGATAGAAGTGACTTTTACCTCCCTTTTTTTCCTCAGGCACAATGCTGCTTTATCAAATGTGAGGGCTTGAATAGAAGATAGCGTTGGCTTTTCTGATCCAAGACTAAGCTCCTTTTCAAAATCATTCTTATCAGAATAAGAAGTTAAATGATTGAAAATGTTACTATTCAAAGTTTTGATTGAGAAATTTGATCTCTGACTGTTCTGATGTTTTGAAAAAGTTATGTTAGTTTCCTGGCTTCTTGCATATATGAGCAACACAATGCTGAACTGCATACTGCATTTATTACAACAGCAAGGCTTTATAATAGAAGAGTCCAAATACTAGACTGGCCTATCTGCAGTCCAAAATAGACACTGATCACCTAGAATTCAATGCATTTTATGCAGCGTCCCAACTTTATTGGAATTGGAGTTGTTTTATATTATTCTATAGACATAAAGAAAAAGTTAAAGGTCTTATTTTGAACCCTGTCTCACCTAATATCTGTTTTTTTTTTACCTCAGGGTTTCTTGAAGGACTGCCCCAGTGGAACCTTGAATGTGGAGGAATTCAAGAAGATCTACGCCAATTTCTTCCCGTACGGCGATGCCTCCAAGTTTGCCGAGCATGTCTTCCGAACTTTTGACACCAACGCTGACGGGACAATAGACTTCCGGGAGTTCATCATTGCCTTGAGTGTGACGTCACGAGGAAAGCTGGAGCAGAAGCTTAAATGGGCCTTCAGTATGTACGACCTGGATGGAAATGGGTATATCAGCCGCGAGGAAATGCTGGAGATTGTAGAGGTAAGCAAGGGAAGCTGGTTAGTTTTGGTGGAAGTAAACACTTCTTCTGGCCTCAGGTGCTGGTGGAGGGGTTGTCACATGTAGACCATGCGATTTCTCTCAAAACCTTCCGTTATAGCTCATTATGACACTTTTATTAGGGCCACAAGGTTACTGCCATTTAAAAGCAAACTGTTGTTGCAGTGCTATCTACTGCATTTAGCTAGGTCACACATCACATTTACCTCTTGACTGTATACGCTTACCTAATTGCATAGTGAGTTGATGTTGGTGGCATCTCCCCCACCACATAACCAACAACAAGCTAATTAACTCCCTTTAAATGGAAACTCAGGCTAGATAAAAAGTTAGCCATGGCAGTTTTGAAGTTGTAACACTGGAATCATTAGTAGCATCCTAGTTTGCGAACATGAATTAGAGTGCCTTAGCAGCTCACAGACACTTAGTATCATCACTAAATAATATAAATACTTGTGCAAAAATACTTTGTCATCTCCCTAGCAGGCCTTTATATTAGTGCTGTCAGCATTAATCTCGTTAAAATGACGTTAACGCCATAACCGCGGCAAATCTCCGTTAGCAAGTTACCGCGGATCACCCCGTGCGTGGGGCTGCAAGGTGTCAACGCGTTAACGAGCTAACCGAGTACATTAAATCATGAATGAAATCACTAATGTAAACTCTACAGTATGCTTGCCATATGTGTAGAAGATCCCTTCTTATCTGTAGCAGTTGTAGCTCAGGATATAGAGCGGGTCGTCCACCAGTTAGGTGATACTCAACCCCCAAATTGCCTGTGATGGATCTGTGGGCATGCTATGCGAATGTAGCTTGTAGTAAAAAGCACTCAGTAAGAGTAGTAAAGCACTTTGATTTATGGTCCATTTCAAATTCTAAATCCCCAAACCTGATTTCCTTTTCATAAACACACATCATGCGACTGAAACAGGAATGTTCTTGAATAACTAATTTGATCTCACCAGGAGTCTCAGTACGTTTTCTTGCTTTTTCCTGCTTGTTCTTTCCATTGGTCCTTCAAATTTTCATCTAGCACATGGTGCAAACTACATTACAGTTTGTATTGATCAGCCAATCACAGAGATTTATACAATACTAAGAAAAGACAGAGCACCTTTAATAAATACTCCCATTAGTTATGTTAAGTAAGTTAATGCATTCATTTAAGTATGTGGATGAATGCATTAACTTACTCTAATAGGCACCCTGAGTGCAGCATTGGCACAGGCAACAGTTTGCAGGAAGGCTGTTAAGTAGTGCTGCATCTAATCCTTTCACTGTTGAAGAGAACAAGCAGAAGGACTCATATGTCAAGATATTGGACTGAGGATCTCGCTGTGTATTCTGTGTGTGTGTATGCACTTCTGGATTCTCATGGATTAGCAAGTTAAATTTAACTTGAGTTTATCCCTGAGTGTGCAGAATGCTAGGATTATCTACAGGCTCACTGAGGTTACACACCGTTAGGGAAAGGAGGGGACCATTATGTGCTGAGAGTGAGCAGGAGAGTGGAAGGGTCATGACTGAGGTCAGATTTGTTTTACACCACATTATCAGATTAATAAAAGCTCTACACTTTTGCTGATCAATGGAGGTGTCCATCATAATAACCACAATTTCAATTTCTTGCATATTGTGAGTTGTATGTGGGTGTGGACACACAGGAAGGAGAAAAGGACTCGTGCAGATTGGTTAGACGGAGAGATCGAGGTGGAAACGACGTGCAGCAGGTCAGGGTGATTAAAGATAGATATTTGCTAACAAGCAAAAGTTTGCTGAGAAAATGGAAGGAGCAGTTTGAGGAGCTGATGAATGAGAGAATGGGGAAAGATGGTGAACTGGGAAGTGCAGAGGATTAGTAAGGAGGAAATGAGGGACAGAGGGCGATGGACTCATTAACCAAATTGTTCAACACAATCCACAAGAGTGAGAGGATAACTGAGGAATGGAGAAGCCTGCTGCTACGGATTTTCAAGAGGTGTCATGTGCAGAGCTGTAGTAGTGATGAGCCAGCCCAAGATAATATGGGAAAGAGCTGCTGATGCTAGGTTGAGAAGAGAGGTGACGATCGGTGAGCAGCAGTGTGGCTTCATACTGACAAAGAGCTCTACAGATCTGATGTTTGCTTTGAGAGTGTTGATGGAGAAGTGTAGAGAAGGATCTCCACTGTGTCTTTGTGCATCTAGAGAAAGCAGATTATAGGGTGCTAAGGAGTGTCAGGAGGGAGAGATGTATGTGAGGGTGGTGCAGTGCATGTATGAGAACAGCAAAGACATTGGTGAGGTGTGCGGTAGGAGTGGCAGGGAGTTAACCCTAACACTAACCAACATGGAGGTGGGATTACATCAGGAATGAGCCTCTTCCTCTCCAGAGGGTTGGTGTGACAGAGGAAGATGTTAGTGATAGGCTGAGATATTCAGATGATCTGCTGTGGGGAATCTTAAAAGCAACAAGCTGTGGCCTTCAGTGAATCCTTTACAGACTATGGCCTTGCTATGGTGGAGTCGCTTTTTCTACTCTGGCACAATTAAGATTGGGTGACTTATTAACAAGTATCATAACTGCTCTTCCAACATATCTTTTCTGTGAAATTCATATTTTAGAGTCCACGTCTTTACTCATAACCTGAATTTGAGTAAACACCTGCAGTTCAATCCAAATGTGATTTTTATCAATTCTATTTTTTAGTGTAAACCTTAATATTCACATCCATGAAACGTGCTAAAGATATATAATCCAAAGTTGTAATACCATTTTGTACCACAAGATGGTGCAAAGACTCACTATAATATTTAATGTAACCAGCCAAATCGATTAAAAACTGAGCGCGGGAGGAAGTAAGAGGAATATCAAAACATCTCAACCATCTACAGTCATTCATCTCAACACAGTCAGTTGTAAAATGCTGCCCCCTGGTGTTTAAAGTTTTTTGTTTTCCTCAACAAATGCAGGGATAACGTCCACATCCCAAACCGTGAACTTGTGTATCACAAAACCCTGTTTTCTCACTAATTTTCTTATGTTCATTTTATTTTATTTTTTTAAACTTTCTAGCTACCTTAGTAAGTCAGCTTAGGACAATATTAATCAAATATTGAGCTAACGCTGGTTTGAATGCTGTTTGTCTGTCTTAATGATGGATGGATGCTACAATATGCCCTTAAAATGGTATAAAGTAAGAGTACAGCTGGGCTCCATTTCAACTTGAGCTGATATCTCTGCAGCAAAATCCACAGACATCTTGGACATAACGTCATCGCTGTTGTGTCTTCAGATTCTGTTGTGGTCCCGAGTCATTAGTGAGCCTTCCTGGGAAGCACATCTGAGGATACCTCTCATTACAGGGAGCCACCTGGCACACCTGTTGGCATTAGCTTGACATTCATTGTTGGTGAAAAGATAAAAGGAGCCAACCATGAAAATGAAGGGTTGTTGCACACTAATGATGGCATAGCTGAATCATCTGTGCTCAAACTTAGGGCAGTTAAAATACCTGATTATTTCTGTGTGCCTGATGCCTTTGTCACTATTTTTCTCCTTGGAATTTTTTTCCCACAGTTTTTTGAAGGACGGTGTGGGCATGAGACTTTACAGTCAGAGGAGATAACATTTTAGAGCCAGTGTATCTTTCTAAAAAGCACAGAGGGCTCATTTCCTGTGAGCTCCCTGCCTCTGTGACGATGCTCCTGCGACACCGATCTACAGTTGCTTTTACACCCTATACTCCCAGCGGAGGAGATTTAATAGGCACGTAAGCTGATTTTAGATCTGCGCCTGAGGCCAGCTGATACTCGGAGCTTCTCTTGCAGAGGTTAATTTAATGCTATCAGGGGACGCGGCGTGCTCATATCGGTCAACAGATAAAGATGTATGAAATCAATATTGTAAGCCCTGCTTGTAAGCCCTCCGTCCCTTTACCCCGCTGCCACATGTGACCCATGTCACCGTGGCGCGATGGAGCGATTCTATAGGCGCACAAACACTGCGTGGGTATTTGTGGAAAAGCTGCCCAGGGAGCAGCTCTTAGCATCAGGAGCAACAAATGTCAGTGAATCATGTGGACTTTCAGAAAGGCTGTTTATCAGCATCTTGAAAGCTGCAGTGACTTTATTTTTTTTAGTTCAGTTATGTTTTACTTCTTTCCTGCTGAGTCTCCTTAATGGGTCCCTGCTGGCTTGAATTCACTTATCTTTCTTGTTCTCCTGTCACCGCCCACCCAACCAATCTCTCTCTCCTTCTTTTTCTCTCTCATCTCTCAGGCCATCTACAAGATGGTGTCATCTGTGATGAAGATGCCAGAGGATGAATCCACGCCGGAGAAGAGGACGGATAAGATCTTCAGACAAATGGACCTCAATAATGATGGTGAGAGGAGGAAATGGCAAAAAGGAGGGTGCTGGGGAGAGACAGAAAAAGAAATGAGGGTAGCGCTGGGTGAATGTGACAAGATCATCTTTGAAATGTGCTAATTTTGTTGGGGACAACAGACTTTGTACAGAATTCAAACAGCATATATGTGTCAAACATTTACAAAAAAAAAATGTGGCTTTCATTCACACGTGAAAAACAAACCATTTTGTGTGTGCGCGCATGTGTTTAATGAAAGCAATTAGTCTTTATGTGTCATCTTGTTGTTAGAATAGCAATAAACAGTGCAGATGAGGCCAGAACTATTAGCCATCGTCTGAAATTGTATTTGACTAAAGTATTTCCCAAGTGCTGTCAAACAGAGCAAGGGTTTTTAAACACAGCTCTTTGAAGGTTTGATTTTGGATTCTTACCTTATTTTTATTTTTTTACACAAAAGCAAAATTATTTACCCCCCACCCCTCCCCCCTGCCGTTAATTATCAGCCCCCTGATGGTAATAGATACTTGTTGGTATCTTTTTTTGCTGGATAACAGTCTGCAGTCATTTGCTGTAGTCTCAAAAACACTTCTGAGCTCTCCACACTCCACATATTTTCAATGCAGTGCAGGTTGATGCAGCTTGGGGCTTTGTGACTTTAGGAGGTAGTGCTTCACCAGGAGCGACATATATTTTGGGTACTTGTCATGATGAAGGACAAAGTGCTGATCCAAACCTGGTTTTACTGCTGACTGCTTGAGGCTTTCTTTCAAAATCTTTACGTCCTCCTTTCTTCATGATTCCTTCCACCTTCATGCATTTCTCAGTTCAAGATGTGCTGAAGCATCCTCACAGCGTAAGACTCCCACCACCGTGTTTCACTGTGCTGAGGGTTTTCTTTGGGCTGTGCATCCCTCCCTTCTTTCTCCAAACATAAGAAACACCTCTGTGGCCAAAAAGCTCTAGTTTCATCAAATCTGACCAAAGGATGTGCTTCCAGTACGCATACTCTTTCTCCAGGTTGTCCTCATATGGAAAGAAATATGTCTCAAAAGAGTTGCAAATATGGACGATATGATATGAAGCATAAACTAAGATTCACGAATGTGTCCAATGATTTATCTTTTGCTCAGCTCACAAATCCAATAATTTTGTCTTTCAAAAACCTTTCTGTGCACAAAAATGTGTAAAACTACACGTACCATCTCTCGCTCACTCACAAAACGTGTGGCGAATTACCAGATGCGCACAGATCACGCCGCATGAGACTGATTTAACGCACAAATCCACAAATGTATGCTGCTTTCAAGTCCCAGTGTAAAACTGGGACAGCTTGCCTTCCACTGTATAGTTGAGGGTTTGTTTTCTTTTTGTTTTGCTACCATTACCACCATGATTATTCATTACACTAACATTAATGTTAGCCTGCCTTTATTAGTGAATGGTGACATTAACATTAAAGTGTTATTCCACATTATTTGCCTTAAATATATATTCAAACTATACAGAGATTAGTTAGCATACACTCAGTCCAGAGGATGATCCACAATGATGTACAATCGTGGTGTTCCATATCTGCAGCTGAGCACTGGCTGACTTTTCCCAGAGGAAGAACGTCCAGCATGTAACACCAGATTATTTAAACCACATATTAACCTTTATAGGCTGCTGTATGGTATCTGTAATTGTAAGTCATGTTTTCTAGTTTGTTTTTGTTAGAAAAAGAAACATCAGGTATACAGTGGAAGCCCAGATGTTCCAGTTTTACACTGGGACTTGAAAGCAGACATATTTCTCTCTATATCCTTAGCATACTTTAATGTGGTTTGAAGGTGTGTCTTCTGCAGAAGAGCAGTTTTTCTTGGTCTGTAACCTCTGCAGGGTTCTAGTGGTTGTCTTCTTTGAGACTACAATTCCCAAAGTGGTTATGAGAGTCATCGTGTCTTGGCAGATGTTCTGGGCTCTTCAGAAACATCTCTCACAAGTTTTCTTTTCAGAGTCTGAAATCTTTCCTCGCTGAAGTTTTTATACTTTGTGTAAATTGGAAGATAACCATGGTAACTGTAATTTTGTCTGATATTGTGTGCAAAAAGAAATAACTTCACAGACTATCACTGCCTATTGTTGTGCATCCTTTATGGCCTTGGCTTCTTCCAGCATGCACCAAATCCCAAAGCAAAAGTTATGTGAAAATGGTTTCATTGGCATGGGGATGTGGCTTTACTGTTGGCTGATTGACAAATATATTGGTTATCATTGGTTGACAGATCTTTGTTGAGATATTTTACTAAAAGCTAAACTTTTGGGTAGGTTTGTCCTACCCAAAAAGCATTTCTAAGGCATTAACTGCAACTCTATGTATAACGTAAGCACAATGAGCTGTGGGTAAATCTGCGAAGTCAACAACAAATTCAGACATACCAAAAGTGTTTGCCAAAGAGCCCACGTGTACGTAAAAACTTGGGGTTGGAACAGACATAAGCCCAGACTGATTTAACAGGAACGCAACTCAAACTCTGTAAGTCTGAGAGTGTGGACATTGGGATTGGGCTTCAAACTCCATGACACAGAGAAGTAAGGGTTTAAAGGCTGTAATGATGTAGCTGCACAGGAAGAGGCCAGCAGTAATGAAAATTAGAAAAATGTTGCAGTAACTGTCGAAATAAACACTGGATTGATTCAAATATGATTTAACCATAATTCTGACATAAAACACGAAAGATCGTTACATGATTCTGAATCTTCCAGTTGGTTCTAGTGTTGGTTCTATTTATCTAAAAACAGAAGAAAAATGAAGGCAAGAAATAAAATACAAAGAAAAGGAAGATGAATGGGATGTAAGGATCTGTACTTATGCCTTACCTACCTCCATTAAAAGCTAACTACATAATTGATGAAATACATATACAAATACAAGACAGACTACTCTCACATGCTTGGGGGCAATTAGCTTAGCCTCGCATAAGAGCAAAAGAAGGAGCAAGTGTTAATCAGGCGGTTTCTGCTGGTGTAAAGATACACACCAAACACACATGTATCATTATACATATATATTCTATTATACATTATAGCATTAGTAAATGTTCAGACAAACTGTTTTCTGGTTGAAAATTTATGCTAACATAAGCTGCTACAGAAATGGAATTGTCAAAGTTCCTGAACAGAAACACCACAGCATGTATGTAGTGTTCAAGCTAGCATACATGATCATAGCTAATGCCACTAATGGAGAGCTAACTACATATTTGAAGCTACACTAGTGTTTTGGTGCCACCATGTTTTTTTTGTTGTTGTGGTTTTGTTTCCTGCCAGAAGCAAAGAGCGCTAATTTATCAGCTAATGCTAGCAAGCTTGGCTAACTGTCACTACCCGATCTGTACCAGAAACAAGATCGGTACCACGCATGTGCAAAAGGTGTCTACTTCTGGCCGAAGCTTTTTACGATAGTTACGGGTCAGAGTATCTGTTAAGATGTTAAGAATAATAAGTATAACTTAAAATGTTTGCAATAATGAAATATTTCAATATAATGTAGACAAAAACTAAAAATAAAACGACAGTTACGGATCAGGACTCCCCGATCCTTACTGAGCATGTGCAAAGTTGAACTGTACAAATTGGTCTACCCGATCCATACCGCCCATGTGCAATGTTTTCTTCTTCTTCTGTTTTGTTTAATGGTAAATGGTAAATGGTAAATGGCCTGTATTTATATAGCGCTTTACTAGTCCCTAAGGACCCCAAAGCGCTTTACATATCCAGTCATCCACCCATTCACGCACACATTCACACACTGGTGATGGCAGCTACATTGTAGCCACAGCCACCCTGGGGCGCACTGACAGAGGCGAGGCTGCCGGACACTGGCGCCACCGGGCCCTCTGACCACCACCAGTAGGCAACGGGTGAAGTGCCTACTGGAAGTGCCTACTGGTTAATGGCAGTTTACTCCCCAGTGTATGAGGATACTGCCACCTGCTGACCGAGCGAATGAGCCCTATTGTAAAATGAACTAGCATCATTACAAACGCGTGTTAAATTTGATTTAGTGATAGTGGTGTGTTTATGCTTGTCTGTGTAGAGAGGATTGTTGGAATAGTAATGATGATGTCAGCTATCACTGTCAATTGTCATTAAACACTTAATCTGACTGATGAATCTTCACGTGACATATTACTAAGTCAGTATTATTAAGTCTGTAATTAGGCGCCATTCTTCATACTTTACGGCGCTGTTGTTCAATTGTGGGACGATCTCTGTTGAGGAGAAAAGCATTAATTTGTTTGTATACGAATTATCCATTGTTTAAATGTCCCAGGCAGTCGAAAAGGAGGCAGAGCTGTTGAGAAATGCTATGAGCTAACTGGGCGCTAACCGTGTCACTCAAATACATTAACTGTCACTTGGCAAAGAGAGGAAGTGACGTAAGATTTGCGCATGCGTGGTACCGATCAGGTTTCAGGTACGGATCGGGTAGTGACACTAACAAGTAGCACTGATAAACTGTAAGGATACAATGTGCAGACACATTGGCTAATTGTAGTCTGATAATCCAATAAAATGCTTCAAAAGGTGCATTTTAAACAGCCCAAACACACACACTGTATATTCTGTAAACATACATTTTAATTCTGTAAAGTTGGCCATTTCACACGGAAATACCATTTTTCCCACTTGTATATTTGAGGAGGGCGTTGAATACATTAGTAGGTTAGTTTGGAATGTGCACTATCAACTAGTCACCAGCTGTAGTATTGTGTACAACAAGCAAATATTTGTGGACATGACTTTGTTGAGGCTGACACACCTCTTTATCAGAACATTAGTTATAGTAACAGTGTAGGTACAGAAGCTGATACTTCTTAATCATACTTCCCTTGCTCACTCTTTTTCAGCATATTACCAGTGTTGGTCAAGTTACTTGAAAAAAGTAATCAGTAACTAATTACTGATTACTTCCCCAAAAAAGTAATCCCGTTACTTTACTGATTACTTATTTTCAAAAGTAATTAATTACTTAGTTAATTTTTAAAAACACGATTTACAACCTGAATAGGTGATAAAGCGATAGATCCACAAATTAATAACAGCATTTCTTTTGTTTTTGTTCTTCTTCTCTCCCTGTCTCTCCTGCAGGCAAGCTATCCCTGGAGGAGTTTATCAAAGGTGCCAAAAGTGACCCCTCCATCGTTAGGCTACTCCAGTGTGACCCCAGCTCGGCCTCCCAGTTCTAAAACTGCCCCTACTGCAACCTTCTTTTTTTTTATCCACAACTTTGCTCTGTTGCTCTATTGAAACAGTCAATCAAGTCAATGCATGATGGTTCTCGTCTCTGATATCTTTCTGTTGTTGTTGTTACTGTGTGCAAGGATGATAGAGGAGGATAAGGAAAGTTGTCACTGTCATTTTACGTTTATGTTTGGGAGAATGAAGGGACTAGGTATGACTGACAGAGACGCCTGCTAATGTTCCATAATATCTGTCTCTCTCTCTCTGGAGTGTTGGATTTCCAAGGAGCTTGTGACGGCGTGTGGATGTTTGTTTGTTTTTTTCTTTTTTCCGCAGGGAGAGGAATCAGTTCCTACTCCTACACATATGCACATGTAGATGTACATCATGTATATACTGTACGCCTGTATATCATAAGATAAAGTGCATCTGTCTTCATATAGGGGCGCACACTCTTTGCCATTGAAAGGCAGTATTATGTAGCGTAGCTTCCTGGTGGTCCATCTGAATGGGCAGTTTAAGGGGGGTGGGATGGGGGCGGGGCTTGTACATCAGATTTCTTTGATTTTTTTTTTTTTTTTAATTTAAAATGCTTTTTATTTTCCTTTTGTACATACTGTTTTCCTCCTTCATGGTTTATTTATTCAGTTTTTATTCTCATTATTGCGCTTTTACTTTGATAATATCGAGATGATCAAATTCCAGTTTACAGTGACGGAGAGAGAGAGAGAGACAAGACTAGTCAAGATTGACCTCTTTGTGGACTCGAGCGGAGGAATTCCTGTAAAATAACAGGATCCCATTTGTTGCATTTGATCAATGACACCAGTAGCACATATCAGTCGAGCCGCCATTTGTTTATATAAAGTATGGCTGTGCATTTGGGTCTGAATGCGTGTGCGTGCATGTGGACACACACACTGTATGCTTGAGGCTAACTTTTACAGTATTATCTTGTTGTGTTGTTTCTTAATTTGTAAGTATTTTAAAGTTCTTTAACGATGAGCAGTAAACTTAAGATAGCTGTAACCGTTCGCTATACTACTGCATGATCCTTCGAACCCGGCGACGACAGAATCCACAGACACAGTTTACGCACAGCGGTAACTTTTTGTAGCTCTTCAGCCTCCTCAGCATGGACCCCAGGCAGAAATGATTCGATATTTGTCTTGCTCTGGGATAGCACAGGCCTCCTACCCCCGCGCTCTCTTTTCCTCTGACAGACCGAGAACTCACTAAGGGCTTGTTCATCACTCTCTAGCTTAATGATTTTTTTATTATTATTATTTTTTAACCTCCTGGATTAGTCTGCTTGCAGAGCAGTTAGATGAAGGGACGTGTTTCACAAGATTGCAGCGAGTCCGGAAATGTGTTCTAATTTGGATCTGTTTGATCTTATTTATAGAGCAGAAAGAATGTTGAATATATTTTAAAAAAATTAAAATTATAAACTTGTCTCCTGTATCAGTGACAAATAAGTATTGTGCGTTGTTGAGGTTTTAAAAAGACCAGATGCAGTTGTGAAGAAGACCTGAACCTGAAATAAACGTAGTCACTGGTTGCAGCACGGCCAGCACCATTCTCCTTTATCACGCCTTAAATGCCCCGATAGTCAGATCACTATTGCCCTCTTGTGTTTTCAAGGTAAAACACACACACTCAAATTGAAGCAATGGGACAAAGCTAACAGAAAATGTGGATATGGCGCATAAGGAAGTTGGACTCAAGGATATCAGTTTGTCATGATGGATTTTGTCATCATGGGTGTCGTGATGAGCAAAACACAAAATCACGTCAACGGTATTTCAATAGTTATAGAAAATAATGCTCTCGGTCAAATTTTTTGTCTTCTTTAATGAACACAGCAGGGAGGAGGTAGGAATGTAGTCATGAATTCATAAATACTCAAACAACATTGATATTTTATTTTTAAATATCAGGATTATTGTTAATTCAAAGTTAGCATGGCACCTCTGGCCTGTAATATTAGTTTCAATGGTGTGTTCTGCAGACAGAACGCCAACACGTTGTTGTCTCCTTTCAATTTTATCTTGACATCATTAGCCAGAATTTAGCTAACTTACTGAATACTACTGTAGCAGTGGGGGCTGAGAGTCGTCCTGGTGCTGCTGCATCTATGTGACATTTAACTAGTACCAAACACTCGCACAGGAGCTTCCTAACCAGCCGCACCTCTGCTTTGGGGATCCTTTAGTATCACTGCCTTCTGCTGGTAGGATAAAGAACAACAGTTGCTACTCTCTGATCTATTACAGTGTAATCCTTTTCTATTCTCACTGCCTCTGATAAACTGGTACTTTGTGTTGGATAAATACGAACCTCCTTTCTTCCTTCCTACTTTTCTGTTGCATGAAAACCTCATCTGAGGATGTCATGTTTATTCTGTTGAACCTGAAATCGAAATATATGTGTTTCTAAGCTGCACGTGTGCACTGCGTCCTCATTTGTGGTCATTTTGGATACGTGTGGAAAACGTTAAAACAGGGGTCGACATACAGTCTGCTTTTGTCTTAACTGGATCAAACCAATGAAACTCTGTGAAACTGCTTAGAGTTGTAAACCACTGACATTGTTATCATATTAAAACATTTAATTATCTTAATATAGGAATAAGAAGCCCAATTTTAACATTATGTCTCATTTTGTCTACATGATATAGAAATGTAGAATGCAGTTTTAAAGAAAAACATCTGCTAGCATTAATCTTTGGGCTTAAATTACAAGGGGAAAAAATCAGCAGAAAAAAGTAGGTCATTGCCCAGACGGTCCTCTAATTATGGAGCAGAAAGATTTTTGTTAATTCACATAAAATAGCCTTTTTTTGCAGACCCATTGTACAAAAAAAAAAAAGAAAATCCAACATTTATTCCTTTCTCTCCTTTTTTTCCAAAGCAGCCGAGTCAACCGAATTGGGAGTCTGTGGTGGCCCAATTCTAGTCCCCAAGCCTTATGTTTGAGCAGATCGTGTCTGATCTGACAGCTGAACTGTAATATAATTAAAACATGACATATATATTCCAGGCACTTCTTGACATGCACCTGCAGATGGTTTGTACCAACCTGGCTAAAAGTCATGCATAACCAGTCCTACCTGTCAGGTCACTCACGAGCTGCTGGGGTTACCATGTGCTAAAAATGTTTTGGTGCCAAAGTTCAGAAACAAAACACATAACAATGGTGTGGTTTCTTGAATAAAAACTTTATTTACTTAAGAAATAAAAAAACAACATGTGCAGTGCTAATTTGACTTGAGCTAAAAGAAGAAAACAAAATGCATCTCATACCCTGTTAGGCAAACCTGAGACTCTATCCTCAACAAAAAGAGGAAAAGCATTGTAACACCAGGAGAGCAGCTCATTTACATCCCAACAAAGTCAGAATAAAGAATATTTTCATCTTGTTCTTCCAATTCTGTTGGCATTGTGCAAAAGAACCCACCAAAAAACCCCAAAATGAAAACAATTTATGGTCACATTTTGGCGTGTGTGAAATACTGAGCTTTGAATTGTGGTAGAGATTTCAGTGTTGGAGAGCGCTAACTTCCAGATTAGCCCTGCCTCATGGCTTTATAATGGGAAAGTGTGAATCGAGTTTTAAACAGGTCCGAACAGCTGACATCACAGCGGCATTGGATCATTCATCCAACCCTTGACAACAAACTGACCAGCTATTTCTCATAATCCCATTCAGACCTGGCACTGTGTCCTCTCTTTGCAGCATCTCTCCTCCTGATGTGCATATTTTGTTCAACACGATGACAAGAATGAGAACTGACAAATTCCCATAACTGGGAAATAATCTGGGCCTCAGAATATTCATAGATCACTTCCTCTTAAAGAAACATCTTCATCTGAGGCCAGAGCTTTAAAGTACTGACAGGTTATGAGCATGAAGTTTGACTCCAAGTACTGTAGCTGGAACCTCATAAGACTTTTTCTGGCTCTTCGAGTAGATCTGCTGCGTTAAATAACGCTATATCCAGAAGCTGGACCTTTCCAGCGCACCCCTTTGCAAGAGCCGGTGTTGCTCCGTCGCCATTTGCTGGCTTCCAGCTCTTGTTACTTGCCTTTCTCTGTCTGATCTCACTCTGTGTGGCTGGCGAAGAGGTTGCCTCTCCGAGGGAGGAAGACTGTGGTCCTGACGAGGAAGATACTGTGGAGGGGTGGGAGTTCGGTGCTGGCGTTGTGGAGTTGCTGTGCTCCTTCTTGATGGTTGGCTGTAGGTTCTTGGTGGTTGGCTGTAGGTTCTTGGTGGTTGGCTGTAGGTTCTTGGTGGTTGGCTGTAGGTTCTTGGAGGCTCTGTATGCCCAGGGGCAGGTTCATTGTAGCTACTTGGAGGTCTAGAATAGTGAGGAGAAGCACCTTTCTCGATTGGCACCACAGCATTAATCTACAGAGACACCAAAAAATGGCTTTAGTTATAGTGCACAGACTGCCAGTAGAGTTCAATAGATGCCCGAGTCAAAATCTCACCGATCTGCCTCTGGGTCTCTTCCTGGTAGGACAGCAAGGCAGACCCAGAAAGGAAATGCAGACAGCAAAGCAGCGGGCACAAAACACCAGCTGGATGAGACAAGTCACGATTAAAGGCACCCAAAGGATCAGAGTCGTACTCTGGGGAGGGAGAAGGTGAAGATGAGCTGGGGGGAAACACCAGCTGGACCATTCAGAGAACAATATCTGTAAAGGTGCTCTGCAGTCTCACATAAAATGGGGAAACTGTATAGATAATAATGTGATACAGAAGTGAACGTGTTCTCAGATTGCACAGCAGGGCTGCAAACCAAAAAACTTCTGGTTTGCAGCCCTGCTGTGGGAATTTCAGTTTGCACAGGAGAGGCTGGATAAAATATGCAGAGCAGAGTATCAGCATGAAATGCTACAGAGGGAATTCAAAGAAATAGAGATGCCTTTTGTTGTTGGGCACACTGACTCGCAGACTACAAAGAGAATAAAAAAGTGCACCGCTCGAAATTTGGAGCTCTCTTTGTAAATCATGATGAAATATGCAGGAAGCACAGAACATAAGGCTTGCATAACCATCATTACTGCTTCTAAGCATGCATGTGTGCCAGAAAAGTCCAAAACACACTCTCAGGTGATGTAATGTACCCTCCGGCAGCCATATTGGAGGCCGCTAGCTAATACACAGCACTGAGTGAACAGCATGGTCTGCAGTCTCAATAGACTAAGACAAAACTTGATGCTCTGGGGTCCAGCTTAAATTTGGTCCATCGCAAACTTTATGTGGCTGTAAAATGAGGAAGAAACACACCAAAGATGATAATCCAACCCTCATTCCAGAAAGAAAGCAGAAGAACTTGGGTTTAAATCTTACAACTTGTCTAAATTTCAGATAAGTATTGCTCAAGTTTTGTTTCACAGCTCTCTGTTGACTTATTGAACCCATTTTCTCCCTTTTTAATAAGCTTTGATGGTAGCTACTTACTATATTAACAAAAGTATTGAGCCACACCTCTTAAGATTTGAATTCAGGTGTTTTTAGTCGCATTGCCACCGGGGAATAAAACCAAGCACCCAGTCATGCAGTCTGTCTTTCCAAGTCTTTGAGGGTCGTTCTAAAGAGGTCAGAGAATGGTACTGTAATAGGATGGCACTGCTGCAGCTGGAGAGTTTGTCTTCCCTCCTAGATATTTCAGGATCACCTGTAAGTGGTATGATTGCACAGCAACGCAGCCGCAAAGTGTCAGCAGACAAAGATGGAGAGCGAGGGTCGCTAAATACTAAATACAGACTCAGTAACCACAATCTTCCTCTGGCATTAACATCAGCACAAAAACTGTGTGCCAGGAGCTTCAATAGGAATCCTATTATTACGCTTTACATTATGTACTCAGGTTTGCAATAATTCCCCCACTTTTCCTTTTAGCTTCATTTCCTTCTACCACTCCCGTTCACGTCCTGTCAGACTGTGGCAGGTTCACACTGATTTATTTATTCAGGGGAATTCTAAATAAAACACGAAGAAATCCACATAATTAACAAGACAAGTTTCTTCTCTTTGCTTAAATTCTAATAAATGTACTTGTTATGAATTATTTTTAGGTCTATGAGCAATTGTAATCTCAATATTGAACAAAATAATTCTGTATATACAGTGGTCCCTCGTTTATCGCAGGAGTTACTTTCTAAAAATAACCGGTGATAGGTGAAATCGGCAAAGTAGCCAACCTTATATTATTTTTTACATTTATTATAGATGTTTTAAGGCTGTAAAATCCCTCACTGCACACTTTATACACTTTTCTCAGACAGGAACATTTTCACACTTTTCTCTCAAAGTTCAAACCTTCGTAGAAAAATAAGTCCAGTATTATAGAATGAAACCAAAGGCACCCATGGTTTCCCTTGACGGTGCAAAACATTTCATCGACATTGTTGTGTTTGTCGGGGAGAAAACTTACATACTGTACAGCACTTCAGACTCATGCTGCTAGCGATGGAAGATTTATGTAAAGTTGACAAGCTGAATGAAAAGTGAATCGTTATAGCGAGGGACCACTGTAATGGAATAACAAGCAGCACTAGTGCATTTTTGGCTTCTTCAGCTATACTATAATGTGAAAACACCTGTGTTATTTAAAGCAGCTTGAATGTCAGGGTTTTAAGGTAGTACGTCTGAGTTAGTCGTTGCTTTAACTGTCTTTTGTGATCTTCAGGATGATTTGCCCTGTTCTCATCCCAATCATCGGGTGTAGGGCACTAAATAAAGTAAATAAAAGCACGATCCACAGGCGGTTACAATCATGGTTAAATGACTGACACAGATGTATTGATTCAAACGGAAACATATCTGTTCACCCAGAGAAACAATGTAGAAACGAGGCATAACATGCTACCCTGTGATTACCGCTCTCTATCATGATGAGTGACGATCTGCACTGCAGACACGACTGCACGATGGCAGTCTCCTTTTCAATATTTAGACAAGTGAAGCCCTCCCACTCACTGAGCCACACAATTGACTGAAAGAATACAAACACGGTGGCGGTGGGGACTGTCTGCCCAGGGCCGTGTCTGTGCTACTTACAAATGATAACCTACACCGCGTGCAGCAGCTGTGCCATTAACCCCCCGTGCCAAGAATAAATCCACTCTAAGATGAAGGTGACTGATGCAACAAATTGTCAACTACATTGGGTGTTAAAACGCCAAAGTGTTGCTGATGTGTGGATGTTTCCGTGAGGCTTAGTGCGTCTGACAGCGTAACGGTGTCTGGACGCAGCCCGGAGCTAGCTGACGGGGTCAGGTCAGCGTTTGTGCCACCAGTACGTCAGCCGCACAAGCGCGACAGCCTGAGTGACAGAGAAGACAGACACCCAGCCTCCCACTCCTTCTCCCACACCCTTATGTACACACACACACACACACACACACACACACACACACACACACACACACACACACACAGTACAAAAGGGAATGCTGCCACCATGATGCACAGCCTCTGTTGTGATTATGTCACAACAGTCAGCTGTTCAAAGAGCCATCTGCTGCAGAAAAGGTCACAGGTCACGCCTTGATCTCAGCATCTGTGGCGCGCACACTAATGCACTCACGTAGATGCGTGTGGGGTCAAAGGGACACTCGTTGGTGACGCTGGAGTAGCCGGTGGCGTCAGGGAAGCGGCAGAAAGTCATGAAGCTCCGCCCACCGTGAACAATGGCCCTCACCACGGATACAAAAAGGCCAATGACTGAAGCCGCTGCCGTGAAAGACGCAACCAGACTCACTGTGAAGAGAGACCACGTCTAGGGGAAAGGAAGAGAGAAGCACAACTTAGATGATCAGGAAAGAAAAATTCTCCCAGCTGGGAAAGTGGGGCATCTCCGGCTGGAAATAGACTTTAAAAAAAAGAAAAGAAAAAGACAGCAAAAGAGAAACAAACATTAATAGAGCTGAGATTATTCACAGCAGCCGCTCTGACATGTCAGAGCAACAAAAGCACAGGTGTATTAATGATTCTGGTTCCACTCCTGCTACTGTGCGTGCTGATTCACTGCTATAGACTCCTCATCCTCCCCACCCACAAACAGGGTTAGTTAGGATAGTAAAGCAAGCAAAAGCAGGAGCAGGATTTTGACTGATGCTCATAAGGAAATATGCAAAGAACAGCAAGACTAACTCGACAAAAAACAAACAAAACAGTTTGATATTTAACAACCTCACTTCAACAAGGGGGTGCAGTGTGGAGTTTGCATGTTCTCCCTGTGTCTGTGGGCTCTCCAGTTATACTGGCTTCCTCCCACAGTGCAAACACACAAATGGGGTTATGTAAATTGACCATAGGTATGAATGTGAGTATGAATGGTTGTCTGTCTCTCTTTGTTAGCTCTGTGGTGGACTGGCGTCCTCTGCCTCTATGATATGATCCAGCTGCCTCCGTGACCCTTAATTGGATAAGCAGAGGAAAATGGATGGATGGCTGGACTTTAACCATGCTTTTGATTAAGTAGACTTTAAATTGTTGTGTCCCTCCATTTATCGCAATTTGTCATTATGCAGCCTATCAGATTTCATATACCAAGATAAGTGTTCTTGTCAAAAGAACTCCTGTGTCTGAATATTGTGTTTCTGTCTTCAAAGAGTTGAGCTCCCTCAACACACAAAAAAACAACAACCCTAAATTACAAAAAAAAACTAAACAAAAACCCCAAAAGAAATCGTTTTTTCTCTGCTTGGACATGTTCTCTCGCCTTGCTTATCCTGACTGCACTGCCATAACCTAGCATAGCGTCGCATAGCGTAGCGTAGCATAACATAATAGGCTCTCAAAACACATTATGATTTGAATGTTGATGGCTGCACAGTAAAAGCTACAGATAGCAGCCTTAGGCTCACACAGGATTAGAGAGCGTTAAAAGACTGCCTGGCAACCATTGGTTGTTATTAAAAAAAAATGTTACCCAATCTGTTGCAAGTACTTGCTAGAGGCTGCTGGCAGTTGCTGTGAAATCGACTGCTAAAGCCCCAATCATACAGGCTTAAAAACCTGCAATGCCTTCTGCTAGCCCCTAGTTGCTAGGGAAAAATTTATATTCCCTAAATTGTTTGCAAGTGGTTGCTGGAGGTTGTTAGCTGCTGCTAGGTGAAACTAGTTGTAAGAACTTATACAGCTGTGCTGACAACCTCCTTGCAATTGCTTTTGTTGCTAAAAACATTGCTGTGGTTGCCTGTTGTTTGTATGTTGCTTCTTTTGCCAAGTGTTGGTTTCAGAGGTTGGGGGTTGCTGCAGCACTCCTTCTGTGACCCATCACAACAAACAACCTCCAGCAACCACTCACCAACCAGTCGGCAATTAAGATTTTTTTGCTCTAGGCCTGTGTGATTAGGGGCTTAGCAATCCATCCATTTTCTACCAATTGTTCAGGGCCGGTTGGCGAGGACAGCTGGATGCCAACAGAATCACATCATCTACAAAAAGCAGAGATGAGATTCTGAGGCCATTAAAGTGAAAGCCTACTGCCACCTGGCTACACCTAAAACCTATGTCCATAATATCTGAAAAGAATGAAAAGAATCTGTGACAAAGGGCAGGCGTAGCAAAGTCCGACACCCACTGGGAACGAGTCTGGGTTATTGTCAGTAGTTTCGATCAAGCTCCTGCTGTAGATCTACAGCAAACACCCCATAGCCTGTAGCACCCCCAACAGGACACTCGGAGGGATGCGGCTGAATGCCTTCTCCAAGTCCACAAAACACAAGTAGACTGTGGGTTATAGATTTGAAATGAAAATTCTGATTTGATCACAATAAAAAGCTTGGGTTAAAAACAATTTTAAATGGGAACTAAAGTCCAATTTAACCATGAACACAAACATTGCAGTTTATTTCCTGATGTTTTACAAATGGTGTTTCCTAAGTACAGTCATCGCCTGTTCTAAGGAACTACTTATGATTTGTTTTAAAAAAGAAAAAAATAATAGTAATCCATTCAGGATGTAGCACGCCTCTTGGACAATGCAACAGGAATAAGCTCCAGCCTCCATGCATGATAAGAAGATAAGAAAATAGACTGATTATGCAAACCTTAGCTATACTTGTATTACAAATGAATGATGCACGATAATGAATGATACGCTGGGTGGAGAAACCTATCCCGAATTTACAGAAGGTGAGATGCAGCTAATCAGCGTGCCCAGATATTTAAAGCTGTTAAATCAAAACCCGATAAGGCCAGTAAAAAGAAATAAAAAAAAAACTAAAAAAAAAACCCACCTACAGCAGCCAGCACATGTAAGAAAGGTCCGTGTTCACTCATCACTTGAAGTGGATGACTGAGTTACATAACAAGATGTAATGGACTCAAACTGCCGCCTCACAGCCTGCTTCACAGAGGCACTCGCTAACAAAGGAAACCGGAGTGGTTTATCAAGCTACAGCTCACTCATGAGCAAGCTGCCTCGTCAGTCCCGTCTGAGCAGCCCGACAGCTAACTGAATAAACAGAGAGGAGATGCAGGGAGTGAGAGGGGAAACAAAAAACAGAAACACACACACACACACACAAATCCAGCTCTGCAGGGCTGAATTCAGACACCTGAGGCAATGTGCAGGCTTTTTTTTAAGTCACGACAGAGAGAAAAAGGTGAGGAAGCTGTAAAATATCAAAGCAGAAGCAGGTGAGCAGAGTGCTGGAGCGCTGTGAAGGTACCGCTCTGGCACAGTAATGTTAGATCAATAAGAAAAGCAAAGGAGAAAAGGTGGATAACACAAGGAGAAAGGAACCTACTCTCCAGCTATTGAGATTAAAAAGCATACTGCAGAGATACTAACCAGGGATTTACTCTTCTTGTTTTTAGAGAGGACGATAGCCAGAATACCAGCAACAACTCCCTGCGGAAAGAACACAGATGACATTTAAAAAAAAAACAAAACCCCAAAAACAAAACAGGGAACGCACTGCAAGCAATTCAAACACATCTTTAAGTGCCTCTGTATTTTTGAAAGATATTTTTAGGAGACCTGAGGAGCAGCATTTTCACAGAGTGGCTCAAACTAAGTGAAAACCACTCAGATTCCTACACAAGCCACATTTTTCAGAGAGAGATTAAACATTATTCTAGAGTTCTTTATACATTAAAAATGGTTTTAATGAACTTTAACACTGACCTATTTTCACATACAAACAAATGTGCTGCATGTCATTCTCAGAATTGCTTCCTCATAGCAGCAAGGAGAATCATTTATGGCACAAACCCAAAGAACGGCCAGAAGTGAACCCTGTCTTAAAATGTGGTTACAGCAGAGTCATTGTGACTTTGTTTCATTCTTATCTGTAACGAGCACATCACATCAATCCCCTACACGTGAATGACATCAGCAACTTTTAACTAGAGTTGGGGTAGTCCAATTAACCAAAGGCCGGAGCTGCAGATTAGAAACGAAAAGTCAACTTAAGCCTGTGATATTTGTTCAGAGATGGCAAAAGTGAGCACATTCATCACTAAAGCAGACATACAGATGCTTGTGGTAACAAGTACTTTGGTAAATGTTAATGTACTGATTCAATTTATTAACTCAAGTAAGAGAGAAAAGGCAGAAAGTAAAAAGTAACTCTTTGGATATTTCTACCAGCTTTTTGAACCTCCCACAAACGTGAATACAAACCTTATCATTTTAAAATTTGAATTCCGATAACCATCTGTTATTTGGAAGCAAAGTGACATTCAGCATGTGAGGGCACCGTAAAAGCCCGTCTTATCTGTCTTACATCTTTCTCCATCTCTGATTGAGCGTATCTGGCCATATCCCTGTGTTGGTGTTAATCATGCATTATGACAATAATGTTGTTCCAGGATCGACATTGCGATTGATTGATCACGTTGTGTCATAACTTTGGAATTCGGAGAAAAAGAAAAAAAAATGCCTTTGTTTATAAGAAACTGTCTTCTGGAAAAAATGTAAGCATGTCAAGTGTTTCCTTTATTAAGTTATATTATATAATGTGTATATTATCAATATTATCAGCTTTGCTGTTACTCCAAATTTACGCTACTCATGCTGGTTATCTAGCAATAGTTTTTAAAAGCATTAGCTAACTTCCTGGCTAATGCTAACTGACTCCTCAGACAACATCATTGGTCAGCTGGAATCTTGATCCTGGACCGATGACGATGCAGGATCAACGGGATTATCAGATGGTAGCTCTGAGTGAACTTATCGAGCACTCTTCTTTTCCTGGGAAATACAGCAGCTGGATCTTTAGCCAACAGACGTAACGCGTGACCAACTGCATACAAATAGATGGTGTATTTGTTGATATCTCTTGAGCTTTTAGAAACTTATTTGAAATTACCTGCTACCAAAACAAACCCCTGAACAAACAAAAAGTTACTTAATTTACGCTAGCGACTCTTCTGTAGCGCTAGCTAGATGTTTAAGTACTTCAACCACAACTTTTGGATGATCTGCACCAAAAAAGCCATCCCAGATTGTTCCGGCCCACTTAACCCCTGAGTATAGTACAACAAATGATATAATGTGTATAGATTATATATTTGGGTTTTTTTGCCTCTTAGATTTCTTTGTAATAAGCACCAGTGATGGAGACACCAACAGGACTGATTGTCCTTTTTCTTGTTCTCCCCATTTAGCCTCCAATCACTTTAATGTTTGAACATTAGCAATGTCAGGAAATAATAGCCCCCTCAAAAGCGTTAAACCTGGAGTAAAGAACTTGTTTGGAAAATGTAATGAGTAGAAAGTGCAGATATCTTGGTTAAAATGTAGGGAGTACAAGTAAAAAGCTGAAAAGGTAAAGTAAAGACATCTGAAAAATCTTCTTAAGTACAGTAAAGTATATTTTTACTTCACAGCTGTGAATTTGTCTACAGATTTATAACTTATGAATCCTGAAAAACAGTTAATTCTATTGTTTTTTGTGCTGTCATCACCACGAGGGAAGGCAACATTGGTAATACTTTAATAAAACGTACGCACGTAAAAGAATTCTTACCCTGCACAAAGAAATCAAACAAGCACGCACACACACACAAAATCACCATTGGCTTTACAAAACCCGCGCACCGGCCTGTCGTGTCTCACCACCATCTTTATCTGCACACTGCTCCACGTGACCTTAACTCGTCCACACTGTTTTGGATGTGTGACACTCAGGGTGACAGAGTATGATCAAGTAAATAAAGCTTTAGTCACAAATGACTATTCCCCGACTGAATGGGAGTGGCAGCTGAAAAGTTTACACTGGCTGCAGCACTGAGAGTGAACTTTTAGTCTGAGGGCAAACTTCTTTCCAGTCTGTTGCACATTTTCAAGCTTTAGCATCACTAAGCTAACAGAAAGCATGAAAAACTAGAATATGTTTATGTTTGTATATTGCATGTTGTAGCATATGGTATTTTGGAAAACCCTAACTATAAATAATAACGAAAAGGCAATATTTTATCATTATTATTATTATTGTTGTCGTTATTGTTAGTGATAATAGTAGAAGTAGTATTCATGCCAAAGATTTATTTTTAAATAGTTAAAACCTGTTCTAAAATCACAGGAGTGAAGCAAAGATGACATTTTTTTAACCAATCCTCCAGAGAGGAGGATTGTGGGTGTTTTGGCTCTTTTTGAATGTGGTCTTGCAGGTCAGTTCTCTTTGTTACCTTCAGGGCATCGTTATACCTTACCTGCTAGTAAAGGTTTTTGATGCTTTAGCTCACGTGTTTGTTTGGATGTTACTGTGTTTTATGCACAACAAGCTTCTCCGAGCTAAATTAGCCACAGTGGGATTTATACAGTTATTAATAAAGATTAGATTTCCTAAAATTCCCTCCACAGAGATGTCCTCTAGCTCTATCCTTGTTAGTGCCAAAATGCTCACCAGCATGCCAGATGTGATGGCCACCACGTTGGCGATGGCGTACTGCAGGGTACGGTCCTGGTTTTTGATGCTGATGTACCTGAGCACCACGCCGTGCACCAGAGCTCCCAACAGAAAGTTCACGTGACCGACTAGAATCACGCTCAGACCCATCTTCATCAGGGCCTTGGGATCCTGCAGGCTGTCGCAGCACAGTCCTGATGGGAGAGGGAGAAAAGAAGCAGGTCGATCCACAGCAGCAGAGCAGAGAGAGGTGACTTTACGTCATCCATGCCATATTGATCAGAAACACAGGGGCCAGGTCAAAACCACGGCGGAGATGTCAGCCGTGTTAATAATTAGCTGCTGAGCACAGGCTGTCCCAAACAAGTGTGTAAGAGGTGACCAAAGATTTCCAAGACAAAAAAATCTACACTTGGCCTGTTATGCTTCCCCCCCATCTTTTCAACCAGTCAATGCTCACAATAAACCCACATTAGCTTCATGTAATGCACAATAATCCCTCTTATCCAAAAGCGGAAACTACAGATACAGTTCCTGACAAGCTTATCTACCCTTGGCTCTGTGTGATGTCATCAATGTCATCATCTAAGACACACGCCCTGTTTGTGTCACTTTTAGGCTTGCACATCAACTTTAATCTCATCTTGTGAAAAGCCTGTTGTTGAAACCTTCTGTTTACTAGAAACAGCCAATCAGAAGAAAGCAAGCTTTAAGGGAAGGGGAAAGGCGCTAACACAGACGCTGGATAAAATCAAGGGATGCTCCAAGGCCCAGTTTAATAGAAAGAAGGATTATTCTGAACTGCCAAAGCTGCTCAAGTAGAAAGTAAAATTATGAAGTAGAAAATTAGCATGAACAGGGCTCCCTTTCTTATGAAATCTGGATCACATCTCAATTTATATAATAAATATTGATGGGGTTTGTGTAGTCACGTGACACCGGTCCTCGCATACATTTCGTACGGCGATCCATCCAAGTGAGATCCATATTTATTCCTTTATTCCAGCCACAACAGTTTCACAACTAAATATCTGGTCAATGTTTACTCGCCTCTTGCCACGTGAAACATCCACGCACAGGCATGACAGTTGTGACAATGTAACACGGTGCTGGGTTTGTTTGAATCTGCCAGTAAAGGGTGATAACGTTTAGAGAAAATGCCCAAAGTAAGCAGTCACTCTGTTATTGCGGTATTAAAAGTGACCTGATAAACTAGTTCCACACCACCACCACCACACCCAAACAAACACTGAAGTCTGGAACACTGACAGCACTTTAGAGGCGATTAAATCCCCAAACCCCCACACTCCTGTTTGTTACCTGTGTCGCCCATCTCTGTCAGGTCACCATTCGGTAGGTTTGTTTGTTTGTTTGTTTTAAATTATTTTAATTCAAAAGACAGGCTGTCCTGGGGTGGGACGGTGTCAGCGTGCTCTCGCTTCTTCTTCAAAGTGATCTCCACAACCCCGTCGGACAGAAAGTCACAGTCTCTGACACTCCTGCACGACGCTTTTCAAAATAAAACAATGATCCCTGAAAGTGGAGCATACTTGATGAGTTTTCAAAACTGTCGATAAGCTTTTTTGTTATTATGAAAAGAAACGATTAATTTAATACTTTAAACTGATTCTTTCTTGTGTGGAAAAATAAATTGGGATTAAAAAAATTTCTCCCCTGAATAAATTGTTTTAAATACATGCTTTTATTTCGAAAGTAAATTCAATAATTATATATATAACATTCTCTAACCTTGATGCAGACAGGGCACTGCCTATAGATTTCTTTTTAAATGTAAAAATATTTGAATGATTGTGATGTAACTTTTGACAGTTTGACAGTTGCCATTAAAAAAAAGTCCAAACTTCAATATATGTGGCTGGTCTGAATAAATAAGTAAGCTGCACAAGAGTAAAAGCATTTGTAGCAACTACAGCAAAATAATCTTTTAAAGAAGCCCAAATAGTAAACAGTCACAAAACAACGGAACTCTGGGGATATCACTGATGGGTTCTGTCCCTTCATATGCCAATAAGGCTTGACTGCCACCAAGTGGATCAGTGACGCTATTGAAGAAATATGAAGCTGAATGACCATTTTACAGATTTTTACAAATATATACAAGTTGTAATGTTTATTTTTGTCACTTTGAGCGACTAAGTCAAACAAATTAATAGTCACTTTTGCTCAGTGTTGTACTGTCTGTAGTCACAAATCTGTGAATGTTCAGCCCATAATGTGAAAATCAGTTCTTGATATTTCATCAAACATTTTTAGATCACATTTATTTGTAAGATCACAACAGGGAATTAAAACATTACATTAAATTACATTTTGGAAACTTTATAAATGTAAACACAATAAACCTGAATGCGTTCACCTTTTTTCATGGGTGCTTTTCAACAACACGCAGAGGCCTAAATTATCATCGTGTCCATTAGGGCCGTGGAGAGATCCCTTCTGAAGGTTAACAAAACACACACACACACTTAAGTTCAGTTGAAGCTGATATGAGGTGTCAGATGTCAAGTGGATAATCTTACATTTGAATGATATTAGGAAGGGATCTTCAAATGTGCAGAACACCATATCAAAGATTTGAAAGCCAAAGGTGAAACTACTTAACATTTAATGCATAAAAATAGGTGATTAATAAGGGGCATGAGAAGATTTCTTGATTTTTAGTTCCCCAAAAGGGTCTTCAGCTATTCAGCGTGAGAGGACTTGCAGGCGTCGCAGTCCACTTCAGGGCGGACCTTTCTCGATGCAATTCTGATGCTGCCGTGTTGTTTTCGATTCACCACTCTGGTGGCAATCATGTAGAATATCTCACAAATGTTGAGCACCACACACAGGACGGATGCCCCCACCATGAAGTAGGAAAAAACGGTTTTCTCAGTGGGTCGAGACACGTAGCAGTCGACCAGATTTGGACAGGGGCTGACATCGCATTGAACCTTCCTGGGCAGCTTAAAGCTATCGTAGATGTAGTGGAGCAAGTAGAGAAAAGTGATCTCGAAACCAGTTTTGATGAAGAGGCTCATCAGGTACGTCCACCACAGGCCGCCATGCTTTTGTCCCGGGTTGTCGTAGAGCCGAGTGTTCTCGCCGTGCTTGGCTCGGTACTTGCGTTCCCGTTCTTCACGGTAAGCCACGTGGAGCACCACCATGAATGAAGGGCAAGTGATGAAAACAAGTTGGAGAGCCCAAAGGCGAATGTGGGAGATGGGGAAGAAGTGATTATAGCAGATGTTGGTGCAACCAGGCTGACGGGTGTTGCAGTCGAAGTGCCCCTGCTCGTCGCTCCAGACTCGCTCAGCAGCCACCACGAAGATCAGCACCCGGAAAACAAAGACCACGGATAACCAGATCCTTCCGAAGGCAGTGGAGTACTTGTTGACTCCGCTGAGAAAACCCTGAAGAACTTTCCAATCCATGAGTTCAGGCTTCAATACGTTTCTTTTAAGCTGTGAATATTTGGGGAGGCAGAAAAAAAAGAAAACATAAAGGCAAAGTTATGCAATCATCCAGAGAATATCTGTTCCCAACAGTGGATCTTTCAAATAGGTGTTCCCATTTCTGATCAAACTTTTGCTCGGAAGCTCTGAAACCTAAAGCTCTCCCACTTCTCACAGCATGTTTTCACTTATGTTCAAAATTTGACACTTTTAAAGAAATATGCCATTAATAATTAATGAAATGCTCACTGGTTTATAACATAAAATCCCTCGACAGCACAAAAGATACTTGATTCTCTACCTCGGCTACCTTTAGAAGAGTTTAAGCTGAAGCTTGCCTCAACTGTGTTCCACGTTTAGTTCTTCCATTAAACTTAAGGATTTCTTTTTCTAAATAAAGTTTTAAAAGGAAAAATAACTTATGTGAGACTGTATCTAAAAGAAACTTACCTTATGACTTCTGTTCTTGCACGCAGTCTTTCATGCGTCCAGTCTAGGAAATAAACTTCCTAAAAAAATAAGTTAAACAGGTAGCATTGGTTCAACCTCTGGACGGATTGGTCATAATCTAGAGGTGTGTCCACTTCTGGCATCTACCCAGCTAATCGGAGTGCTGGACAATATACTACCTTAAAGTTATGAATGCAGCAAAAAAATTACAAAATACACATACGTAGTGATACGCTATCATTTAGCCTTAATAAGGCACATTTTAAATTGTATTTGTCCACTGTGATTTGAGTTTCTTATGTTTCTTATCAGTCTCATGAGGCAGTTGAGATGTGAAGATATGTCCTTGGGTAGGTGCTTAGTCAACCAGGCTACCACCTAACATTTGTTTGAGCAACAACTCTAAAATGCACCTGAGATATGGAGAGTTGATATCGCTAAACAGTATATGCATTTGTTTGTTGATTTTCTAAGGTTAGGAAGTGCAGCAGTCACCACCTTATAAGTACACTCAGTACAAATCTGTTCTTTGATATGACGCTCGTAGAAGGAATGCCAAATGTAGTTTTTACTGAGGTGGTGCGAAACTAGTGTAGGAGTAGTGTTTGTTTTTAATGCTACTCCCTTCACTTACCACATGAAGTTGTCATGTGGATACATCACATTGTGGTTTTGCTGACTACTTTAAAAGATCTTATGGAATGGTAGTAGCAGTCTGGCTCTATTAGTTCATTTTACAGCATTGCAATCTCAAGAACTTAACCAGAACACCAGTGATCTGTCTCAGCTTTGGGTTGGGTTTAGCCACTTGCTAAGTTTACAGAAACTAGAACAGCATTTCAAATAAACTTTTATATATTTTGGCGTGACGATTTTTCTGTTGAATGTTCCAAACAGGTAAAACATTCTGTAGAAAGTGGTGGAATTTAAATGAAAGTCTAACCATGGTGGATAACTAAAAAATGATAAACTGTTGAGAAGTTATAATGTCCATCCTAATTCTTTCTGAGTGTTAAAGAGAAAATCAGTTTACTTTAATTCATTCAGCACAGGTTCAGAAATTTTGTGTTATGTAGATTGGAGAATCATAACGGTTGGTTACATTGTAACCCAGGTTCTCTGAGGGGAAAGACTAGATCTACACTGAACAAAAATTTAAACGCACACTTTTGTTTTTGCTCCCATTTTTCATGAGCTGAACTCAAAGATCTGAAACATTTTCTACATACACAAAGGACCCATTACTATCAAATATTGTTCACAAATCTGTCTAAATCTGTGTTAGTGAGCACGTCTCCTTTGCCGAGATTATCCATCCCACCTCGCCGGTGTGGTATGTCAATGTGCCGATTAGACAGCATGAATATTGCACAGGTGTGCCTTAGCCTGCCCACAATAAAAAGGCCACTCTGAAATATGCAATTGATCACACAGCACGAGGCCACAGATGTGCCAAAACCAGTCTGTATCTGGTGTGGCCACCATTTGCCTCATGCAGTGCAACACATCTCCATCGCATAGAGTTGATCAGGTTGTTGATTGTGGGCTGGGAAGGTTGGTCTATTCCTCTTCAATAGCTGTGCAAAGTTGCTGAATATTGGCAGGAATTGGAACACGCTGTCATATCCGTCAATCCAGAGCATCCCAAACATGCTCAATGGGTGACATGTAGGGCGAGTATGCTGGCCATGCAAGAACTGGGATGTTTTCAGCTTCCACGAATTGTGTACAGATCCTTGCAATATGGGGCCGTGCATTATCATGCTTTAACATGAGGTGATGGTCATGGATGAATGGCACAACAATGGGCCTCAGGATCTCAACACGGTATCTCTGTGCATTCAAAATGCCAGCAATAAAATACACTTGTGTTCGTTTTCCATAACATACGCTTTCCCATACCACAACCCCACCCACCATTGGTCATTTGATCCTGAGACGGTTTCTGACAGTTTGTGCAGAAATTCTTTGGTTATGCAAACCGGTTTTTGCTGCAGCTGTCTGGGTGGCTGGTCTCAGACGATCCTGGAGCTGAACATGCTCAATGTGGAGGTCCTGGGCTGGAATGGTTACACGTGGTCTGCGATTGTGAGGCCGGTTGGATGTACAGCCAAATTCTCTGAAACACCTTTGAAGAAGGCTTATGGCAGAGAAATGAACATTCATTTCACGGGCAACAGCTCTGGTAGACGTCCTGCAGTCAGCATGCTAATTGCACGCTCCCTCAAAAGTTGCGACATCTGTGGCATTGTGCTGTGTGATCAATTGTATATTTCAGAGTGCCCTTCTATTGTGGGCAGTCTAAGGCACACCTGTGCCATATTCATGCTGTCTAATCGGCACCTTGACATGCCACACCTGCAAGGTGGGATGGATAATCTTGGCAAAGGAGACGTGCTCACTAACACAGATTTAGACATTTGTGAACAATATTTGATAGTAATGGGTCCTTTGTGTATGTAGAAAATGTTTCAGATATTAGAGTTCAGCTTATGAAAAATGGGAGCAAAAACAAAAGTGTTGCGTTTATATTTTTGCTCAATGTACATTGCTGAACATGTGGAATATGTAGAGTGGAGAGATAGTCTTGACATATGGTCATATACATCCAAAAAAAAATCATTTTGATAGTATCAGATTAAACGTTTATTGAAATAGCAGTACATACATGCTCAACACATCAATGTTGGGGAACAAAAACATAAAATAGTTAAAATGTAAAATTGGTTTCAAAATAACCAACATCATCTGTTTGTAAGCATTTACTGATGATTCTGATTCTGATATTTAAAAATTCATTATGTCTCTCAGGACATAATGAGCTCAGGCTATGGTGTAGGGCGGGGCTGAACCCTTCTGGCCCGGTTCTCCATTGGTCACACTCTTCTCCAGAACCGGTTCTTTGTAGGCTGAGTTTTCATTACCACTCAGAGGAACTCTGGTCATCATGAAGGAGTTGTCTCTCATGGAGCGAGGTCCTTTTTTGCAGCATTCCCGGAACCTCTTCCCACACAGATATAACACCTCACAAAGAGTGAGGAAAATGCACACAAAGCTGGTCACCACCATAAAGACAGTAAATATCTTCTTTTCCGTTGGCCTGGAAAACAGAGTGTAAGAGATAAAACATAATGTAGGATTGAGCGTTTGAAATTTTTGGCCATTTAGAACCTTAAAGGTATCCCTTACCTCGCAATGTAGCAGTCCACCACATTGGGACATGGCTCTTCTCTGCATTTCACCAGTGGAGGAAAGAAGGCAGCTTCGTAGAGGTAAAACAGCAGGAAGACAAACACGCCATCCACAGTTATCTTGAACAGCAGGCTGAAAAAGTAGGTCCACCAGAGACCCCCTCGTTTCTTTCCTGTGTTATCATACAGAGGTGTGCAGTCTTCTCCGTACTTTAGCCGGTGCTTACGCTCCCGGTCTTTTCTGTAGGAAACGTGGAGAGTCACGAGAAGGGATGGACAAGTCACAAAGATCAGCTGGAGAGCCCAGAGTCGGGTGTAAGAGATGGGGAAGTAGTGGTCATAGCAGACATTTTGACAACCAGGCTGGCGGGTGTTGCAATCAAAGTCCTTTTGTTCGTCGCCCCAGACCTTTTCACAAGCCACCAAGAAGACCAAGAGCCTGAAGATGAAGACAATGGCAAGCCAGATTCGACCAAATCTTGTGGCGTACTTGTTAGTCCCACTGAGGAGACCCTCCAAGAAGATCCAGTTCATGGTGTTGTTTCAGATGTCAGTTGAACCCAATTGTAGAAACAGAGCACTAAAAAAGAAAATCCCAAGATGTGGGACCCACTGCTGAGGTATAGCTCGCTTGGACGCACTCTGAACTGGGCATGTCAAGCACGAAGGTGCTTTAATATGTTTCTTAATACCTGCCTGTGCCTTCTTGGCACAGTCAGAAAGGGAGGGAGGTACACAGAACAAAGCAAACATAGACCCATTCTTCAGCTAGAGTCACTTCTGTAACTGGTGATAAAACACACACACACCTTGACTAGTTCACTAGTTCACACAGGCTCTGCACCATCCTGGACGCTACAAGTCTTACATTCAAAGAAAGCCAGTTAGCCTGACTTAGAATAAATAAGGAAAGGTATGTGATACAACGAGCCAGGTTGTGTCAAAAGATACAAAAAGTCTGCCTATCAGGAAGTTTCTTAGAAAGAGACAGATGAGTATTCACTTCTGAGGAAAGTTTTTATACACACCAACCTGTCTTCTCCTGACTTTAGCGTTACTGTATATTTAAAATGTGGCCAAAAGTGTACGATCCTATCCTTGGATAAGTTGGAAACAAAGACAAAACATCACAGGTGATTTATATAATCCCATCCTTCCTGTATGAGGAACTCAATTTTATTTGTATAGCATTAAATCACAACAACAGTTCCTCAAGGTGGTTTGTATTGTGAGGTAAAGACCCTGCAAAAATACAAAGAAAACAGATGTTATAATAAAATATAATATTCATTCGCTCTTTAGCTAAATTATAATTTGGGCAAGACACTTCACCCGTTGCCTTCTGGTGGTGGTCAGAGGGCCCGGTGG
>NW_024582700.1:563673-594849 GCF_018398535.1 Haplochromis burtoni | reverse complement strand
ACCTATCCCCACGCAGGGAACCCACGCAAACACGGGGAGAACATGCAAACTCCACACAGAAAGACCCCAGCCTGATGGTGGAATTGAACTCAGGACCTTCTTGCTGTGCGGCAGCAGTGCTAACCACCATGCCACCATGCCGCTATACTAACATAATGTATATTATGACATTATAGGTTTTTAGTAATTCTAATTTATAATTCTAATTAATTATTATTATGAATTATAATGACATGTTTCATGTAGATGCCCTGAGTGATAATGGATCTCTTTTACCACTAATGCTTTTTTTTTTTTACTACAAGTAATCAATCAATAACTACATACATATCTATCTATCTATCTATCTATCTATCTATCTATCTATCTATCTATCTATCTATCTATCTATCTATACTGTTTTATACTGTAAATAAAATAAAGTTTAGGATCAATTTCTTTCTTTGCACTGAATGAGAGGATATATTTTATAGGCTTTTGGTATAGCTGCAATAAAAAAAAAAGATTTCCATATTTAAAAAAAGATTCTGAAGGAGTTTGACTGCCGGACTTGGAAACACGTACCTTCATATTGTAGTATTATGATTCTTACTTGAAACAAGAGTCAAATACTTTTTCCAACATTATGCAAAATAGTTAATTCAGAATCTTTTTCAAACATTTGTGCACAGTCACCTTTTAAAGTCATACCATCTGTATTAAAGTACAGGGTGATGCCCAAGAACCAAAAAGTTGTCCCCAATTTTTTCTGTCCATATTTGCATTTAATTTTTATAGATTTTTCTGATTTTCTATACAGGCTCCCACTGACTGCTTTGCGAAGCACAACCTCACAAAGCTGTAAATGCTCCTTGCAAATGCATATGGTTAAGTACATTTCATGGTATTCCAAGCCAAGAACAGCCACACTCTCGTTTTATCCACTCATTATAATTGTTGTTTACCTCCTGTTCATATGGCTTCTTCTGCAAACGCTTGCGAGGAAGCTTATTACAGTCTGCATACAGACCCACTTATGTATTGGGCGGTGATGCGTCAAGGAAAACCGATTTAGTGACATATTTCCTAAGTACTTGTCCAAAATAAAAGAAGATATGTTTTCATCATGGGCACTAAATGCCGCTAAAGCCGCCTGAGCGAGATGTACGCACGAGCATCGTTACATTTTCAGTCACTTTAGTTAAAATGTTACTTTTGGCTTCATGTCGCCCTGCAGCCGTGCTTGAATTTAGGGTAGACGTTTTCTAGCATGCACTGTACAACCGGAAATCATAATGATCATTCTTGCTGCCTTCACGGTACTGTCGGGTGAGGGGTCACAAATTGAGACAGACTCCTCTCGTTTGCATATACTATTTCCCCACTGCATAGCGAAAGACAACATGACCCCGCATCCTTCACCCTCTATTCGTTAACTTAACCGTCCGCCTTCAACCCAGGACTTATTTACTATAGCGGAGTTGAGTGGACCGCTACTTTTTTTTTGCCACTTTTAATTATCTGCCCTGTCCGACCAGCCGGCTGCAGCTGTCTCTCTTCAGCAACGGGAGGTAAGAGAGGTGCTCCGCGGCGGGACAATCCGCTGCTAGCCACCAGCTAACTTAGCTAGCAGGCGAGCTAACCCGTTAGCAGCTGGCGGTGGTCCCAGCCCTTCGACTTAACACATAAAATGTTTGGCGGTAGCACTCTAGAACGGTGATTTTTTCGTAAACGGTTGGTTGTTTGAAACATTGCTCAGATTGCCCTTAAAGTGCAAGTTTTGGGTAAGTTGTTAGCCGAGACAAGACAGACCGTTTTATCAAGGTAACCAGAGTAAGTAGCATCGTTTCCCGAGTTTTTCAAAATAAAACTGTAATTTGCGCTCATAATTGGAGCAAAATAATAGTTGTCATTTCAGTAAATGGGTCAAAAGGTGAATATATTTAACTTTCTAAGCGTTTCACATTCATCTTTGTATTTCTATGTGTATAAGTGGATAATGAAATTTGAGAAAAGACATGGCATGTGAAAAGTATTTTACTTTATTTATTTATGTTTACTACTCTGTCGTTTTACAGCTGAGTTAAGTGTAAAAACCTAACATTACATTGAGACATAAATGGAAATAGCCCCAGATAGAAAGAGAGGTGGAAAATAGACTCATTTTGTAAAATAGCTATAAAATAGCTATATGCTTCCGAATTCAGTTTAATTCTGTCTGTGTATAATGTGAAAATGGTTATTGTTATCGAGCTACCAGTTTGTCTTACTTTGAAGGTTGCAAGCATCGCTTCCGCTTTCTAGTCTCGTTCTGGCTAACAGGACAGCTAAGCAGCAGTTGATGGGAGGTTGGTGCTCAGGGGAACCAACTGGAGTTGACGGCGCTAGCTTAGCCAGCACAGGCTGCTAGGGGAGTGATCTGTTGTTGCAGGTTTGGCAAGATGCTAATAGAGGCGATTTAACCGCAACACACTGCAGCAAGTCTCCTGTGTGACTCCTCAGAGGTCCAGCCGAGCTGAACTTCGCTGAGCCATGCGACAGTGGTGTGTCCCCGTTGCGACCCCACGCACTGAACCACTCCCGGGGCGCCTGTCCGTGTCACCACCTCCATCAGGTAAGATCTACAACGAGACAGCGAAACTGTCAAAGTCAGCCAGCTGCTGAGATCTGGATGTTACAGTTGTGCTTAGAGAGATCCGTGTGTGGTAAAGGTGGGGGGTTAAATCACTGCGCGCTGCTTTGGGAGCGCTTGACTTTTTAAGCAGAGAGTTTTGTAAAAAAAAAAAAAAAAATCCAACAACTTAACTTTTTCCAGGCGGCAGTGTTCTGGAAGTTTCCTCGTCTTGCAACACATTTAACAAGTTGAACTTTTTCTGTTTGTTGTAGCAGCATCATTATCCATTATTTACAGTTATGCAAAAGTGGAAGAAATTATTCGAGTAGATTTTTGTCATCCAAGAACAGGGCAGGGTGTTTAAAATGTATCATCCTGCTTAGGTGAAAGTGCAAAAGTTTTATCATCATAATGTACTTAATGCACTTCAAGTGAAAGTTCTCATGCAGACTTTCATGCAAGATTAAAATCATCTGCAGCTGGAGGCTAATGTTAGTTACTGCTGGTAGATTCAAAAATACATATTAAGGAGACAGATATTTTAGAATACATGCAAAACCTACTTTAGAAGTACTTAAGTGCATTAAACATACTTAATGCTGCTACCTTATTTCCAGAGGTGTCGCCACAGTGCAGTGATCCATATATTTTATTTGGCACAGTTTTTTCGCCATATGCCCTTCCTTCCACTGCTGTACTTCACTAAAGTACCTGAGTAAATGCACTGAGTTATGTCTACCACTGGTCCTATCTGTACTAACATCTAGTGGCACTGATCATCATAGAAAATCAAATTTGAGGGGGGCTAATGCTACCTGATGCCCCATCTCTTAATACCCATGCTTTTCATGTTAGCAAGGTCATGTCAAATTCCTGCAATTCTTTAAAAAAAAAAAGTTTAATGTGATCTTTACTTTTTAGTGCATCTTAGTCATAGGTGAATACTAGGATAAGGCTCCCTGCAGACTTGCGGGACTTAAAAAAAAAAAAAAACCCTAAAAGGATGGATATGACTCAGCCGAGGTGGGACCTGATGTTAGGTTACGTATGCCAGGGTGATCTTACTTTAATTCCACCCAGGACAAATGGAGCAAGGTTAGCCTAAGTGCAGTGTTGCCAAGCATTTGAAAGGTGGCCAAAACTTTTTATTTTTTATTTTTTGAATGACCCAAAGGGTTCCTCGCAGGAGAACAGTGCGGAGTGCTCTGTTCTCTAAGTGCAGTTTTTTTATAACCTCGTCATGTTTTCACTCAAAGTTATTTGGGTTTTTTCGAGTATTAACGTTACCAAAATACTTGGATCAGATTTGCATTTAAAGTGTCATTATAAATAAACTCCTTCAAAGTGCTTGATTCCTGCTGCGTGTGCCTTACTCATCTATTAATATTCCTTTGATCATTTCTCTGCAGGTTCTGAAAAAGTCTGCAACATATTATCTCTATTTAAGGTCTGTGAATGGTGTTGAGTGGGGATAAATATAGCTGTTTATGTCTTGGTAACACTGTGAAGTCTCGTGGTGCTGTTTATCTGGTGAGAAATCAGCCCGTCCGTGCTGCTCTCGGGTGTATTAATAGGTTGATGAGTGGTTCAGACTCATTCACAGATTTGGTCTTGTGTCTCATTGGTTTCACCTCGATAAACCCGGCTCATTTACTCTAGATGCCAGAATGGAGTGCTGTGAGGTGGAGCCCCGCTACACCATTGAGCAGATTGACCTCCTGCAGCGCCTGCGCCTGTCCGGCATGACCAAACCTCAGATCATCCACGCTTTGGAGTCCCTGGAGAGGCTGGACCCCGATCACCGCCCGTCCCACTGTGACTCTCACCCGGCCCCTTCCAACAACGCCCCCGCCACTGCTGCCCCAGCCCCGTCCTCGTCATCATCATCCTCCGCCTCCTCGCTCTCCCTGGCCTCAGCAACCACGCAGACCTCCGGCCTGGACGGCGCCGCGCTGTCCCCAAGCAACAGCTTTGAGGCCTCTCCCCCACCCCTCTATCCTCCCACTGTGGCAGTTCAGCGGTCTTTCAGCTACGACATGATGGGGGAGGAGGATTGGGACCTGGAGGAAAAGGTGGAGGAGTACATGAGGTAAGGAGAGGGAGAACGGGAGGATTGTGGTGCAAGAGAGACCAAAGGAATAGTAGAGAGACTATTATAACATCAGATAATGACAGCTACTATTCCCAGAGGCGAAGGCTTATTCTTCAGAATTTACATGCAGTTAATTCAGGTCAGGTGCTCAGGGATGGCTGAAAAAGGAGAAGCAGCAGTGAATAAGGTTAGTCGGAGCAAAGGCTGGTGTTTTAACCACCGTGTAATGGTTCTTCTGGCAGTGATGGGGCCTTTTGTTGCTTTCGCAGGAGAGACAGCAACCTGGTGAAAGAAGAGATTAAAACTTTCCTGAACAACCGCAGAATCTCTCAGGCAATCGTGGGCCAAGTTACAGGTACTCTGCTTTGCTGTGACATCCCCGATCATTAAACTGTTGATCGTGCAGTGAGAAACACAGGGGGGGCTCAGCATTTAATTAGAGTTGAACTTTTGCTGTCTTGATTTAATTCAAACAAAATGCTAAACCAAATGATTCTGTATTGAACAAATGAAAAGCTGCTTTCAGGCTTTTTGCTCTTATTCTCTCTGCCAACTCATTCACTCGTGTTTCTTTTTTTAAACTGCAAAATGAAGTGTAACTGGCTCACAGATGCTCCCATCCCACTTTCGCCAGTTTCTATTCAATACTTGAACCTTGGCTTCAGGCATCTGCTGATGCGGAGTTTTGATACTACTGAAACTACTGCAAACTTAAAGCTGTTAAAGTTGTGAAATCTCTCCAAGCTGCTCTTGTTTTGTTGTTAACTCCCTGTTGGATTAAATTTGTTGATAGTTTGAGACCGTTAGGAGACCACGCACACAAAGCAACATTATTGTGTACAATGAAATTGTGGCCGCGTTGCTTTTGGTGGTTTTAAAGATGGAGAGCATGTCTGCAACATGCAATCATGATCAGTTGTAATGAACTAGTGGAAACTCCAGTTTTCACTAGTTGAACATCATAGACTCAGAAATTCAGAAACCTATATAAATAGTGACATAGTTGCTGCAATACGAGGATTTAACTGAAAAATTATTTGGGTGCATAGCAACCTTGCTGGTATAGTAATATAACCAGTTGGCAACCAGTTGAGTCGAGTCCCCTACTGCAAAGAGACAAATTGCACTTATCAGTGTAGACTGATTCAGGTTAATGTCAATGTATTGACAATCTCTCTGCTTTTATAAATGAGACGGCAACTATTTGCAAACTTTCAGCAGTCTGAGTCAAGACTGTTTGGAAAAGACTTGCCTCCTATCAGCCAACCTGTGCAATCACCTTGCGATTGGAAGTGGTTTCCACATCTATTTGCGATCGGTCACCAAATGGGGGAAATTCCACGCCATCACAGATGCTTAGACATGAGTTTCACACATTCTGTTAAAACCTAACCATAAACTACCCCTCAGATACGTCAAGTTTCCATTAGTGGGCTAAGTTAATGTTGTAGCTTATATCTAAAATAAAGATCCTAAAACACAGAATTTCCTGGTCTTGGTGGTCATTTTAGGGCCATCGAGTTGGTAAAAAACTTGAGAAAATATTGCGATTAAAGTGTTTAAATTAACTGCTTTGTCTAACAAAGTTCAGAGAGATTCACTGTACTGTCGTGTAGGCGCCTAACTGGTAACTGGACTTGCTTTCAAAGCCTGAATACAGTTGAGTACCTGAGCACAGTCTGACTTTTAATACCAAGAAAAGGAAAAATAAGCACACAGTCAGAAAGATTTTAAAGAGCCTTTTAATGGGCTTCAGCTAATGCCAGCTGTATTATGTGTGTTTGCAGTAGCAGCAGGTTCATGTCAGTAAACTTCTACTCCTTCCTTGAAAATGGATTGCACTACATCACGTCCTTAATTAAAGTATCGATGTCGGGGGATGGCTTCATTAGCTGAACAGGAGTATTCCAGAGCTGGAACGCAGCCGATCTCTCCAGCAGCGCCGCCGCCGATGGTGCGCCGCGACATAAATCATTGTCCTCAACCTGTTAAAATAACGTGTGTCACCTCCCACACGCAGGCATCAGCCAGAGCTACATTTCTCAGTGGCTGCTGCAGCAGGGCCTGGAGATGAGCGACTCCAAGCGCAGAGCTTTCTACCGCTGGTACCTGCTGGAGAGGAACAACCCAGGTGAGATGCAGGCCAAGAGGTACAAGCGTAACATGTAACTTTTACAGAGGAGAGGAGCGGGACACAGATCCTCCCAGGAATAATGGATTTTGGATTAATTATGAGAAGGTGCAGATCAGTGCCTCAAGGTTGAATGTCAGGTTAATGATGAAAGATTACCCTGCAGATTAGATAACAGAAGGCTCGTGTTAGAAAGGGATAATATGTCTTGTGTGTCTTGAATGCGAACCACCGCTTGCTAACCCTTCCCCATCCACCTCTCCTCCTCCTCCTCCTCCTCCTCCGCTTTCCCCGCCCACCATCCTCCCGCATGGTAAATCCGCACACCTTTAATTCCTCCCGCTTAACCCCAACCTGGTCCACAATGGCTGCGAGGTCGAGAAAGGACACGAGACAAATCTATATTTTCAGCTAAAGGTAGTCCCGTCACAGGAGATTCTAATCGATAACGTTAAGGCTTCTGGTTGGGAGATGAAACTTTAGCGGGCGAATCCGGCTTCTCCGCGCAGGCTAGAGTAACAACTCGGGTCAGCGCTGACCTCGCCTCGTCCTGAGATGCAAATTCGGCAAGCATTAAAACGGCGACGGCACGACAAACGGGCGTCAACTCAAGATGCTCCCTGCTTTTATTGATTATTGTCAAACAGCATGCTCCCGCACCAAATCATGTCAAAAAGTCCCATCTTTACATTGTTAGTGTGTGAAATAAACAAAGCCGCTGATGGACCATCTGCCGTCCCTGCTGTCTCCTTTCATCTTAATGCTTTATTATTTCCCCCCCTCCCACATCGTCCCACTCAGGCTTCGCTTTAGCTCCTCTGTAGTTCCCAGCCCTGACGCTGGAGGTACTCTGGTGCTGGTTTTCATTCCCACATGGCTAACAAACAAGCTATTAACAGTGATACTAACAATAACTACTTTGTCTGCAATGTTTCTGAGCCAAAGTGGCCACAGCGCTTTGCTTCTTACATGAGCTCTTATTGACCTGTCCTCCATGAATCTGTAAAGAAGCAGTGTTGTCTGTGAAATTGATTCCTGATCGGCCAATCCACTGAAATTACAGCGCGTGTATTTGTTGATAAAGTTACCATTTCAAGGCACGTCTGCAGGAGTGTGTCACTTAATCCAGAGACATAGATGCAAACTATCAGCCTCCAGTTGTTGCCACAGCTGGTGTCTGTGTCCCGTGGCGGTGGCCTGCCTGACTATTGGTTTTGTCCCGACTGAAGGGCTGAGGTGGAGTGAAAGCCAGCACAGCGTGAGTCCCAGGGCCAGGGGAGGGGACAGAGACGGGACGGTAGCAGGGGCAAGCGGCAGCCTCCCCAACATCCTCCCCAATCCCAACACCAACCTCAACCCCAACCCATCGTGGAGCAGGCAGAGAGAGCTGCTGATGCACTTGCTGCCGTGGTACACTGCTGCAGCCGCAGCTGCCCAAGCCCAGCCAGGTAACTGCGCCCTTACTCGCGCACCCCCACCCCGCCCTCCTTGGCATCAGCAGCTTGCCACAGGAGACACATGCACCACAGTGGGTCTGCATGCTGATCAGCCTGGACCTGCTTTGTCAGCACGGGGTTTTACAGCAGTCTCAGATGGCTCCTAAACTTAGATTTCTAATGCTAAAAAGAAATGGCTCCAGACGTTTCATATCCAGCTCACCATTATAGCGAGTGGGTGTGGTTTAATGTAGTTGTCTCTGTGTGTTCTGAGTCATCCAGGTCATGATAATCTAAGGAACTTGGAAAGAAAAGTGAATGGACTTCTTTAAGTTTCTTAAAGATGTTTCACCTCTCATGCGAGAGGTTGTTCACACGTTTATCTAGAAGTGAGTTTCTTACTCTCTGTTTAAGACTCCCTTTCTGTTCCATTCGTGTCAACCTTTCTGTGACAGTGTTTTCATAAAGCTCGCTTAGTCAAAGTACAGATGGTAAAAAGTTCTGATAGGGTTTGACATAAAATCCCACATGCACTGTGATTGGTACCCCAAATTCTTCACATTCACAATCAGATACTAAACATAGTTTAAACTTTGAGCTTTTAAAAGCTTTTGAAAAGATTCAAAGTCTGTGTCATGCAAATTGTGTTGATATCATGTCCTTTAAAAACCTGAGACATGAATGTGATCTGAAAAGAATAAGACTTGACTTTACTTGACCACTACAAACGCCTTCTGTTTAGGACTGTTTAGGACAGGGCATCATATCAGAGTTTTTTTGTTTGTTTTTTTAAACAAAAAAATCCATTCAAATGCATTTCAGAAAAGTATTTGATCCCTTTGCAAAACATACTTTAGCACCTGGTGGCAAAACCTTTGTTGGCAATCACAGAGGTCAGACGTGTCTTGTAGTTGGCCACACGTTTTTCACGCAGAGGGGATTTTGTCCCACTCCACTTTGCAGATCCTCTCCCAGTTATTAATGTTTCGTGGCTGATTTTTGGCAACTTTAACCTTCAGCTCCCTCCACAGATTTTCTATAGGATTAAGGTCTGGAGACTGACTAGGCCACTCCAAGACCTCAATATACGTCTTCTTCAGCAAATTCTTTGTTGCCTTGGCTGTGTGTTTTGGATCATTGGCATGCTGGAATACCCACCCATTACCTGTTTTTAATGCCCTGACTGAGGGAAGGAGGTTCTCACCCAAGATTTGACGGTACATGGCCTCATCCATCCTCCCTTTGATGCACTTTGGTTGTACTGTCCCCTTGGCAGAAAAACACCCCCAAAGCATAATGTTTCCACCTCCATGTTTGACCCTGGGGATGGTGTTCTTGGAGTCACAGGCAGCATTCCTCCTCCTCCAAACATGGTGAGTTGAGTTGATGCCAAAGAGATTTTGGTCTCATCTGACCACAATACTTTCTCCCAGTCCTTCTCTGAGTCATTGAGATGTTCAGTGGCATACTTCAAACGGGCCTGTACATCTGCCTCCTTGAGCCGGTGGGGCCTTGTGGACACTCACTGAGCTGCTTGGCGATGGTCTTGTAGCCCATTCCAGCCTTGTGTAGGTCCAAATTCTTGTCACTGACATCCTAGGAAAGCTCTTCTCTTCTCTTCTTTTATACAAGAAACAAGTAGGGTTGGGTATCGTTTAGGTTTTATCCAATACCGGTGCCAAACCGGTACTTTTGAAACGGTGCCGGTGCTTAAACGGTGCTAGAACCGGTGCTTAAAGAATGGAAAACACAAACTTTGTCCAAAAACTTCTTATGTTTTTATTTTTTAGCAGTTTCTTTTTATCTGCAAAGTGATAACCAAGTTAGCCTTTTCTGTTCATACAACATACCACCTTTGGTTGGAACTGGTGCTTAAACAATGGAAAACACAAACTTTGTCCTAAAACCTCTCATGTTTAGCTGTTTTTTTTTTTGTTTTGTTTTTTTTTTGGAAAAAGATTTCAATGTTAGCCTTTTCTGCAGCTATAGGACATATATGGTATCACTCTATCAAACAAGAAGACAGCCGCATGTAACTACGACGGTGTTTGCTAGTTCACCTTACATGCATTAATGTAATAACGTGGTTAGCCTACTCAACGTAAATTACACACGAACAACATTAAGCTACTCACGCAGAGAAGAACGGCTGCTGCTGCATCATCATCCTCATCATTTCTGCTACACTGGCAGGGCTAGGGGCCAGGACTCTCCTCTTCGGGTTTTTGGGGGATGTTGCTAACTCCGGGTCCGATAACAGGCACCACACCCGCAGTAGATGTGCTGCGGTGTGAGGTCTCGCAGCAAGCTATCAAATACGGTGCATTTCTCGGCTTTTAAAAAAAACGCTATGCGTCGCCAGGTGTTTCATCAGATTCGAGGTGTTACCTCCTTTGCACAGTATCACCTTAAAGCACTTGTTGCAGGCTGCTGAGTTTGCATCTTTTGCTGTGAAGTACAGCCAGACTTTTGACCAGCTTCGCCTTGGGCATTTTTAATCTGTAGCTCTGCTCTAAAAGAACATACGTACCTGGGCCCGCCTACTATCCTTGGAAAGGTAAAATGATTGGCTAGAATCCAAAGTGTATGACATCTCAGGAAAAAAAGCACCGAAATAAAGACCGAAATGTGCGCTGCTTTTCGTCTGGTTACTCGTTTATGTCAGAACGGTGCCATAATGGCACCGGATACCGTACCCATCCCTAGTAGCAAGTTGAAAAGGCTGTCATTGTCAGCTTTACCTGTATAAAATACACCTGGGAGCCAGAAATCTTACTGATTTATAGGGGATAAAATACCTATCCTTCATGAAAATGTAAATTAATTGATAACTTTTTTGAAATGCATTTATTTTGTTATCGTTCTGTCTCTCACTGTTCAAGTAAACCTACCATTGAAATTATAGGCTGATCAGTTCTTTGTTAGTGGGCAAACTTACAAGATCAGCAGGGGTTCAAATAATTTTTTCCCTGACTGTATGTGCTAAAATATGCACTGAGGCTACATGAGCTTGTGCATCAATTTAATTTAGTTTTATTTATACAGCGCAAATCACCAACAACGTTGCCTCAAGGCTTTATATTGTAAGGTAGACCTACAATAATACATACAGAGAAAAACCCAACAATCATATGACCCCCTATGAGCAAGCACTTTGGCGACAGTGGGAAGGAAAAACTCCCTTTTAACAGGAAGAAACCTCCGCAGAACCAGGCTCAGGGAGGGGCGGGGCCATCTGCCGCACTGGAAGGAAACAGGATAAAGACATGCTGTGGAAGAGAGACAGAGGTTAATAACAAGTATGATTCAATGCAGAGAGGTCTATTAATACATAGTGAGTGAGAAAGGTGACTGAAGAAGAAAAACTCAATGCATCATGGGAATCCCCCGAGCAGCCTACATCTATTGCAGCATAACTAAGGGAGGATTCAGGGTCACCTGGTCCAGCCCTAACTATATGCTTTAGCAAAAAGGAAAGTTTTAAGCCTAATCTTAAAAGTAGAGATAGTGTCTGTCTCCCAATCCAAACTGGAAGCTGGTTCCACAGAAGAGGGGCCTGAAAACTGAAGCCTCCTCCCATTCTACTTTTAAATACTCTAGGAACAACAAGTAGGCCTGCAGAGCGAGAGCGAAGTGCTCTAATAGGGTGATATGGTACTACAAGGTCATTAAGATAAGATGTTGCGCAAATGGAAGAACGCAGTCTTACATATTTGTTTAATATGTGCGTTGAAGGACATGTCCTGGTCAAAAATGACTCCAAGGTTCCTCACAGCGTTACTGGAGGCCAAGGTAATGCCATCCAGAGTAAGAATCTGGTTAGATACCATATTTCTAAGATTTTCAGGGCCGAGTACAATAACCTCAGTTTTATCTGAATTAAGAAGCAGAAAGTTAGCGGCCATCCAGGTCTTTATGTCTTTAAGACATTCCTGCAGTTTAACTAATTGGTGTGTGTTATCTGGCTTCATGGACAGATAGAGCTGGGTGTCATCTGCATAGCAGTGAAAATGTATGCTATGTCTTCTAATGATGCTGCCTAAGGGAAGCATGTATAATGTAAACAGAATTGGTCCTAGCACTGAACCCTGTGGAACTCCATAATTAACCTCAGTGTGTGAAGAGGACTCTCCATTTACATGCACAAATTGGAGTCTGTTAGATAGATATGATACAAACCACTGCAGCGCAGTACCTGTAATACCTACAGCATGTTCTAATCGCTCTAATAGGATATTATGGTCAACGGTATCGAACGCTGCACTGAGGTCTAGCAGGACAAGCACAGAGATGAGTCCACTGTCAGAGGCCATAAGAAGATCATTTGTAACCTTCACTAAAGCTGTTTCTGTGCTGTGCTGAGCTCTGAAACCTGAAACTCTGAAACAGTTAACAGATCTAACAGATCTGTTAACTGTTTGACAACTAGTCTTTCAAGGATGTTTGATATGAAAGGAGGGTTGGAGATTGGCCTATAATTAGCTAAGACAGCTGGGTCAAGAGATGACTTCATCAGAGTGAAAAAAGTTATTTCAGAAGACTGAAATAATAATAATTTTAATGGGTTGTGTCTGGAGGGACAAAAACATGATAAAATGAACAAAAATGACTAAACCTCAGTTTTTAAATGCCATTGGATAAGACGATGTCAAACCTTCCGCTATAAAGAAAAACATATTGAAGGACACAGCAACGCCCTTTGTAAAGGTCTGGTCTTGGAAAGTGAAGTTGCATGCTCTCCCTTTGACAGGTGCTACCTTATCAATGCGTTCTTTGGTGAAGGAAGAGCCTGACTGGAGGACGGGGATCATGACAGGCGACAGAGCAGGGATAGTGGGCGGTCCACTGAGGCTGCGCAGAGGAAGCCGTTTCACCTGGAGAAAGGAATGCCAATCAATTATGGAGAGGTGAGGAAGGTTTAGCACTAATTTAGACTTGGCTTATGGTTTTCCATTCAGCTTTATTTTCTGTCGTGTATCAGGTTTGGATTGTTGGAGTAGCACTTTAAGCAGAGATTTTCAGACTAGGGATGTTCCTGGTGACAAAAAAATTAGACTAGCAAACTAATGTGAAACTAATAAACACTTAGATGTCAAAAACTGTCAAAGACATTTGAAATCATTAATCACATTCTTCAATCATACTTTAAATGCTGCTTAACTATGTGGCACCTCACATCATGGATTATGAATATGACATTTTATACATTAAAATGAAAATTAAGAAGAAGGAAAAAAAGAACAGCTCATGTTGAATATGATATGAAAATATGTTACTGAAAAGATGTTCAAGTCTCATTATTATCCATCAGTACATTTTCTTCGACTTGTCTGGGGCTGGGTCACACCTGCGCAGAGCGGCCTCCTCCAGCTTATCCTGCGAAACACTGGGGCGTACCAGGCCAGCCGAGAGAGTAATCTCTCCAGCGTGTCCTGGGTCTACCCCTGGGTCTCCTCCAGGTAGGACACCTCATCCAGGAGGTGACCACCTCAACAGGCTCCTTTGGTGCCAAGGAGTAACAGCTCCAGTCTGAGCCTCTCCCAAATGGCCGAACTCCTCATCCTCTGTTATGGAGAGGCCAGCCACCCTTAAGATAAAGCAGATTTCCACTGCTTATATCTGCAATGTCATTATGTCGCGTTTAGAACACTAATAATAATATGCTCAACAAAAAGATCAGGTTTAGATGAAGAGCTTTGTGGCGTTTTTCTACAACAGTGTCGGGACTGCAGCGCCATCTGATGGCAGATGGCTGCATAATATTTAGGACACAAAAATTTACAGACGATGAATATCAAAATGTTAACAGAATAAATGATACTGAACGAGCAATGATTAATCATCTGGTCAACTAGTCACACCCAGACCTAGACCTCCCTCCCCCCAGCCACTTCTTCAAGGATGGGAGGGACACAGAGATGTTTCCAAGCCAACAAAGAGACATAATTTATCCAGCGTCATGGGTCTTGGGTCTTGAACCACCTCACCTGGCTCTTCGATGTGGAGGAGTGGTGGTTCTACTCTGAGCCCTTCAGAGTGACCAAGCTTCTCTATCACTAAAGGACAGGGTGAGGTCCACAGGAGTGTGTGACCCAATACCCTTCAGAGGAAGTTCATTTCACTTGCATCCAGAATCTCAGTCTTTTAGTCCCTGCCCACAACTCCTTGCTATAGCTGAAAGTATGAATGTAGCCACCAGTAAATTGACAACTTCACCTTCAGCCCTCTGTTCACCATGACAGAGCAATATAATCTCAGCATTACTGCAGACCATCTGTCAGGCTTATAGTTTGTTTTACCGCCGTCTGTAGGTCCTCACCTCTGACAGATACCCTTTGTAATCTGGTCTTGACTGGTCTTGACTGGTCTTGGCTGTAGCTCAACGAAAGAGCACGTGAGTTTGGCTTTTGAGGGAGGGGCACCGATGGGGAAGGGGTGTGCTTTATTTAGGACACAAGATATAATTTGAGCTTTGGTTAAAGAAAATGAAAAGTCACTGTTTTATCCTGGTTGTCTTGTTTTCATAGTTAACTTAGCTGAAATTCAAATTCAGTTAGTCACGCACTGCTTCATAGGACCGAGGTTATTACAGTAAACTAAAACTAAATTCAAATCTAAAACCAGGTGGGACAAAACATTTTATATGAACTAAAAATGGCCTTTGGAAAAAAAACAAAACAAAATAAAACCGCTCAAATGATTTTGTAAATTTCCAAAATTAAAATTTGCCACAACCCGCCTAACTAGGGTTAGTACTGTGTCTATTCTGTTGTTCCGAAATATTTCCGCTGACAGCTGTCCCGTCTTCATAAGTGCAGTGACCAAAACAAATAGTGAAACTTACAAACCTAAGGTCAAACTACATATTTAGAATAACTCTGGATGGATCCTAAATTGTCACCATAAACATCTGCAGCCCCTTAAACAATGACTGGAAAATTCCCGTGGTCGCCTGTTGTGCTTAGATAAAGTTTATGTGCCGCTCTGAAGTAAAAAAAAAAAGCTCATAGAAAGCAGCCGAGATCGGCAGAACACTTTAGATGACTCGGAGCACATCTGTGCTCGAGTACTTGGAGCAGAAGCGCAGCGTCGCTTAAGCTAATGGTCAGCATTATAAACCTTTCCAGTATTTGTGTCCTTTATGGCTTCTTTGCCGCGGCTTCCTGCTCTCAATGGCGAGCAGAACCGGCTCAGTTTATGATGTCATTTTTCATTAAGGCTGCTGTGACCCTGCTTCCCTGGTACGTATTTGTCCCAGACAGTCTTCTCAGTAACCTAGACGGATGCTGAGAAAGAGGAGCACGGTGCCCGCTGTGTGCAATTGATTTCTCTATTAAATGGTTGCTGTAAGTATAGGGTGCAGTCTGGGCACTCAAAGTAATAAGAGCACGCAGACAACACTCACCAGCAGTACCCCGGGATTACGCAATTCTACTGCAGTGCTGATCCTTATGAGCTAGTTCAGATCCAAGGACGATACAGTAGAGGTGAAGATGTTGTGTGTGAGGGAGGGAGGGAGGTGAAAGGATAGGAGAGCTGGGAGAAATTGATCTCTGTGTTTTTTTTTTAATGTGAAATAATGATTCTTTTTCACTGTTAGACAGACAGGAAAAGGAAAGAGATGAGTAACACAAATTTGCAAAGAAAAAGATAAATAGTTGTATTTACGGGGTTAGAGTTTTGAATGTTGAAAGCTTAAAATGAATCTGCTTAATGGGTTCGTTAATCTGTCTCTTCACGGCGTGAACCTCCCCGCTGCTCTCTCGCTGTGTAAACATTGTCCTTAACTCTCCTGCCGCTTACTGCAAAAGCCTGAAAAGTTTATGAGGTGTAAAATTAGGGTGTAACTAGCTCGGCTCAGACCGGCGCTGCGCGTCGACTAATACCGTAAATGCCCATGACGCCTGCGTGATTGAGCTCTTTGCCAACAGAGCGGCTCTTCATGTCTTCCAGCTTCTTCATGGAGAACCAGTATCCAGATGAGGCGAAGCGGGAGGAGATCGCCAACGCCTGTAACTCCGTCATCCAGAAACCAGGTAGCAAGAGGGGTTCGTCAGTAAAGCGCACTTTTCTGAGTTCTGAAAATACATCTTGCTGAATTGATGTCAGCTGACAGGTGATTAGTCGCTGACGTTCATCATTATTAGTCTTTTTTTTTTTTAGTTAAAATGCTACCTACAGCTTATCGAACGGGAACACCTGCTGCTTTTCTGTCATGCACATCATTCATAAACACTGTTGGAGAAAGCAAGTGAGCAAGAGCTTTAGCTTTTTCCTGGAGTTTCTGATTGGACCGTTCGAACCTTCTGGAGATGTTTTTCCTCATCACAGAACTGCTTCACCACTCCTGAATTCTGAAGCTGCTTCGAAGCTGATGGTCATATGTCAACAGTTTAATTCGCTCTCATCAGTCGTCGCTAAAGGTCGCTCATCTGGAAGCTGTTGCTCTGTAACTGCGTTCGACTTTCCAGTGCCGGTCGCTTGTTTTGCTTCAATCACTCTGCAGCATCTTTAAAATCCACAAACTCCGTAGACTCATTCTTTGAAACTTTCAGTTCCAGTTTAGCTCCAGTTAGCCAAATTCTGTCTTATTTTTGAGGTTCTCTACCTGCAGATTCACAGGCTGCTGTTGTGGCGGTCCTCCACGTTACTCAGCTGCCTTTCCAAGTGAGTCTCTCCTACTTCAGACAGACTCTAACTCCACATTGTTATTCTGCTCTAAAGATCCACTGATGGATCCACTGGAGAGCCACTTGAACCAGTACCAACAGTAGGGTGGTAACTGTTGGATGCTTCAGTCCAGAGTGGGAGTAGGGGCAGCTGAAGGACATTTTGGACTATCATGTTAACAACACAGCCAGCCTGCAGGCAGAGAAACAGGATGTGTAAGCAGCGCCTGGAATTGCAAAATAAAATCCTTAGGATTTGCACATTTAACTGTTTTGTATGTTTGGTTTGTTTCAACCTTCAGGCTGTAAGCTGTCAGAGTTTGAGCGTGTGACGGCGCTGAAGGTTTACAACTGGTTCGCCAATCGTCGGAAGGAGATGAAGAGGAGAGCGAATATAGGTGAGGAAGATGGAAACATAGGAACGACAGATTAAGGCTTTTGGAAATGTTAGCTTCTGCTGTTAATTAATTTATATGCACATTTTCTACACATTATATTTATCTCACTTCTGCTTCCTCATCTGACCCAACCAGAAGCTGCCATTTTGGAAAGCCATGGGATCGAGGTACCAAGTCCAAGCTGCCACTCGAATGGGGAGGAAGGAGAGATGCAGGAGTTCACGGATCAGGTGACTCATCGATTCTCAGAGCAAGTAAGTAAACACGGACTTAATTACATGACCATATTCTACCCAAGGAGAGGCCAGAACAAATAACTAGCAGGAACACGTATAGGCCGGGTAAAACTGCTCGCGTTGATGCTCCATGTCGCACTGCTCAGAAAATTAAAGGAACCCTTTGAAAATGCATCAGCTCTGTAATCATGCTGGACATGTATGCAATCAGAGGGCTGAGTTCAAACAAGCCCCCCAAATGTAGAAAATGATGTAGCAGGTTAGTCCATTTTACCCAAATTTCATTGCAGCAACTCAAAATGGTGCTCAGTAGTTTGTGTGGCCCCCCTGTGGTTGTATGCATGCCTAAAGCATCGGGGCATGGTCCCAGTGAAATGACAGGTGGTGTTCTGGGGGTCTCCTTCCAGATCTGGACCAGAGCATCACTGAACTCCTGGACAGTCTGTCCCAGAGGTGTTCTACAGGGTTAAGGGTTAGCTAATACATTACTCAGCCCATAAGAGTGCAGATATTCAGCATAATGTTTTTCCCATTGAGATAAATTTTCATTTATTAATTAATTAATTTTTTTGAACAGTGAATTTACATCTTTTCCACTAAAAGCACAGAGCGGCGACGGTCATCATGAACAATATTCACGAGGCTGAATTGTAAAAGCAATACTGAGACCACAAGAATCCTAGTGATGCCGTACCTGCTTACACCTTAAGAAAACGGTGCATTTTTCACACATTTTCGAACGCCTTCAGTGTGAACAAACACGGAGCTGCTGCTGCTCTGCTGACACGCTACGCCTTCTGTGCAGACACAGTGTAGCAGCCAGAGTTTACTAAACTGTACAAATTGCAGGAAGTCACTGGGGCCAGAGCAGAAGCTGGGGCCAGCTGTTAGCTGGTCACAGCAGGCAAGGCATAAACACAGTATGCAGCACTTCCACAGCCGCTTCACTGCCCTTAACAAGCTGCCCAAGCCCAAACTGCTGCCTTAAGACTGACAAGAGGGCCTGAGCTGCTATACGAGAGAAAAGGGACCCACTTTATGAAGTGATATCGAATAAAAGCGACACTAAAGTCCCAACTGTTTTGCTTATGCATCCACAGGAAGACACGTCTTCCCAGAGGATTGTCGACCAACAGGATCCCGCCTCGCTCGCTTCTACGGAGGTGGCAGCCTTGCCGAGCCCCCGTCCTCAGGTTCTGGAACAGAAAGAAGAGGATTCAAAAAGGGAGAGCGTGGATGAAGAGTGACTGAAGTCGGGCACGTCTGTGTTCGAATTTTAATCAGATGAAATAAGGAAACATTAAGTGTCTCCTGCTCCACCAATGCAGGGCCTTTTCGGGCCTGAGTCACCCAAATATGAAAGGGAGGTGGGTGCGGAAGCTCGCTGAGGTGCCTCAGATGGTAAGGAGGCCACTGTATTTATCAACAGTAATCCTGCTTATATTAACGGCAATATACAGTATATAAACATCTAAATATATATATCAATATATATAGTGCATTCCAAGATGGTATTAAAAAGCCTAAATTCCTTAGAGGGAGAATCATGTAAGTGATACCTCGCCTATTTTAAGCTAAGCGTTTTCTGTTTTTGTGCTCCATGCCTTCTTTGAGCTTTGTTTTTTAAAGGGTGGCTGTTTGATGGACTGTGGTGACGGGAATGTGCTGAGCCTGCAGGTCGGGTGTGTCGGGGTGGTGGGGATAAAGCGCGACATCAAGGATCTAGCGTGCGGCGAAAAAAACGCCCTCTGTTTTCTTGAACGTCTTGACCTCTCCCCCCCTCCCTCCCTCCATCTGATCCGTAAGACTGCAACCTCAATCGGTCAATCGATTGATTCAATCAGTCGATCAATCAAGGAGTGCTGTTGCCATCAAAAGCCCTGAGGGACAACCGGAATCTCAGGTAATCCCAAAAATCGTGGATAAAGGCGGTGAAGAGTTGCACCAGGTTTCTTTCGTGTCTTAACGTGTGCTTCGTTTTCTTCGTCTTAACTGTTTAACCGAAACAGGAAGTGTTATTTATACCTTTTGATATTAGCCAGACATGCCTAGGACTAAGTATCACACTATCTGTCTTCTTCCTTATATTTAATGCTGCTGTCTCCAACCTCAGCCAGTGAAGCTAGACTAGAAACATAAAGTCTACTCAGTTTTTTTTTTCTTGTTTCTTTTTTATCGTTTGAAAGAACGCTAAAACAAATGTGATCAAAAATCATTGTGCGACAACATAAATGCTACAAGTTACCCTCACTTTCTATTGGGATAAGCTAAAGCTCGAGCTTGTAAATTTCTCAGGCTGCAAAGCTGCACTTCGGAGTGAATCTTACTGGAATTGTGTTCGAGGAGCTCTCCGACATGTACATAACCCAGAAAAAAAATCCCACACCTATGGGTGCTTTCCTTTCAGTCCATTAGCAGTATATAGAAACTTATTTGTCAGACTTGAAATATGAATAGCTGAACTTTGCATTACATAATCCCTCATATATTCACTGGCCTGAGGCCTTGGAAGTTACCTCCTCGATGTTCATATAATGAACAAAAACTCATGTTCTCAAATTGCGGGTGGGGGCGGCTACCATTTTACCTCCTAATGCCAAAGCTATGCCACGGTAGAGAAACCAGGAAGTGATGGTCACAACACTATAGCTATACAATAGATAGGTTTATTTGCTCAGTACAACACTAGCCAACTCAAGCTTACCTCAGAGTTCCTGTGTGACAGGCGTGCACGACGGGTTTAGTGTCACGAAGCTTCGACAGCAGCCCTCATTGTGACTGTTTATGATATGGACAGTGTCATGTAGCTTTTATGGCGCTGGGGTTTGCCCTGTGTTGATAATGTATTCTCACCTCAGACAGTTCCCTCGTCCAGCTTTGGACAGGAAAGCTGCACACCATTATGATTATAATGCTCCTCTCTATCTCTCTGCTTTTATCCGACAAGGGAAACCAGTAACGATAATAAAATTGTACACAACCAGTGGAATATGTCTTCATTTATTTCAAAGGATGTAATGTTAGGTTAGGCTTTTCCTTATTTCTTTTTTTATATTTATACTGTTATATTACAGCTAATGTTTCAAATGATGAGGTTGGTGTAGGCGTGAGTAACCCCCGTCAGGCAAAAGCTCTGGCTTCAGATTCCTCTAAACGTGTGGTTTAAGAAAGTTACTTCTACTGTGGGCTTGGTATGATGAGGACCTTAATATGGTCATTTTAGGTGCACAGCTCTGCTCATGAGCACACAAGCACCTCCGACCTGCTGTAAAACCTTTTCCTGAGAGGGAGCCAGTCGGAAGGAAGCTGAGCTAAAAGGGAAAGCAGCTAAAATGTCTGCTTTCAGACAGGCGGCGCTAAGGCCGATATAAGATCAGTAGAGATTATTTATGAACTAAGAATCATACAAAGCTGTTTTAGTAGATTTTTAGTTTTGTGTAGTTATCTGGTAGGGCTTACCAAAGTTATGTCATCATAATGAGATACAAAAAAACAGTTCATGATGTTCATGAACTCATGATTTTGAGTTCATGATCATTTTTTGTGTTACATCAAGAGTGAATATCCCCAATATAATCTTGTTCCTGCATGTGAAGAAGGGAGCACAGAAGCCCCACCCACCTGCTGTTCAGGCTTTGTGTTCAAGAGGGGCAGCCAATCAGAAGAAAGCCAGCTTACTGGGAAAGAGTACGGGGCTAAAACAGCTTGTTTCAGTCAGAGAATAAACTGAGGAGCTCATTAACAGCCGAGAGCAGTAGGTTGGGTTTGATTCTGGAAGGAGACACAAATCAAAAATGCTGAGCTACCTGCTGTGGTGGCCCCTTATGAACAAGGGAGCAGCTAAAAGCAGCTTTATTCAAAACCTAACCCAAAATAAACGGGGATCATTGTGAGTCATACAAAACTACTCTAGCAGAGTCCCAAGAATAAAAATCTAAACTAAATGTGAAAGGCCCTCTTTAAGGTTTTGTTTTTGGAATGGGAACATTCACTGAGGGATAAGAAGGTGAAAACATTTCAAACACTTTTTCATCACACGCCAATTAGAACAGAATTATTATTATTATAAATAATTTAAGAAAGAAATTATATAGTTAGTAGTTCTAACTTAATGTTAGTCATAATTCAATGTTAGTTTAAGCGAATGGTTTCTAATGAGTGCACCACAGATGTCAGGAGAAGTGGCAGCACTGTGATTTTTATCTGCCAGAGCAGAAAGTCAGGGTCACAGATGATGTTGGCAGATAACAGATGTAGTGGAACAACACGGTGAGCAAATCTTCCAAGTATTAGCTGCTAATAACTCACCAAACCTTCGTATCCAACATGACTGAAAATGTTCAACTCGAAGCACCAGCGGCCTGCAGGACTGTTGAAGCATGTCCTGTACAAGAAAATAAAATGCATTTGACCTCAAGATCAAATTTGAGTTCATTCACACGTTGAGCTGGTGTCCAAATTTCACCTGTTTAAAGTGGTGCTTCATTTCTCACCACAGGATGGCAATGTTATCACTTAACTGTGCATAAAATATGCTTGAGTGAAGAAAGGAGATCAAGCCTGAAAAATGTGTAAAGGCATTGTAAAGCCTATCAGCTGACATGGTATATGTTATTATGAACTGGGCCTGTAATGCTGTGATAAGCAGTTTGTTGGTGTGAGCTGAATGTTGAAGGGGACCTTAAAAGTGCTGGATACTCCTATTAAACATGGCTGAGATTTCATACAACACCAAATATAAGAAGAAAATGCTCCTCTCAGGCAAAGAAGCTCCCACCCTACTGGGTTTCACAGCTTTTGTTCCTCAGTGGCAGCCAATCAGAAGAAAGCTGATCTAGATGAAGGTTGTTTGAGACTGTGACAGAGTGAGTGCACCAGGGCCAAGTATAAGGTAAGTTAAATATGAACTGCGATTTCCAGTAGAGTCTAAGAATAAATACGAATGGGAATGAGTGTAATAGCAAGATAAAGAGCTGAGGGAAGAGTAATTAAGTACAAACAGGAGCCAGTTGGTAATTATTTGGAAGCTGATTCAGCAAATACAGAAGCTGATATATTTGGAATTACCTATGTGATCTCTGCACCAGCTGAGATCCTTATGGATGGGTGTGAAACGTGCCCCACGTTTTGATTGGCTCCAGTTTATTAGAAATGCACGGATTCCTGCTGAGACCCAACGACGATTACAAGGCAGAGCAGCAGCTGAAAAACAGTTTTAACAGCTATTCCAAAAGAAATAATGAATGCATATACAACTCAATCATTTCTGTTTATATAAGAAATTGGGGAAACTTTTGTATAGTGTCTGTCTGCCTCCCTGAGCCTGGTTCTGCTGGAGGTTTCTTCTTGTTAAAAGAAGGGGGGGTCATCTGTTGGGGTTTTCTCTGTATCTGTAGGGTGTTTACATTACAATATAAAATGCATTGAGGTGACTGTGATTTGATTCTATATAAATAAAGTCGAACTGATTCTGAGATTTTAATAAACTTTTAGTAATGCACTGCAATTCTGTACTTTGAGTTGCACAATTTGTAACTCACTGAGTTTTAGCAGTGTGCGTGACACAACTGCACAAGGTTAAAGAGAAAAATACTATTTAGAAAGACCGCTCCATTCACCATGAACACACTGACAAGCAACATGATAAAAGTGATGATCCTAATCCTTCAGAAATCTAATTGTTTCAGAAAGTGCTGGAAGTCTGAGTCTCTACTATTGTTGTGGGTCCTTGTATGCTTGCAGTCAACAGCTAAGAAGAGTTCCTTTACATGTTGTTCCTTCCTTAAACCACATGAGGGAGACATTGTCTGCTGCTGATTGCTAGGCCGTCGTCAGCAGACTGTTCCTACTGTACCTTAAGGCAGTAGTGTTAATGTTGAACTGTTGGATCTTCTTTTGAAAAGGAAAAAAAAATCTTACCCTGCATGTTAAAAATGACTTGAAAGAGAAAGTGCTTTTTACTAAGACTTCTTCACATTTTTTTTGCCTCCTCATGCTGGTATAAGACAATATGATGAGTGTCAGCAAGTGTCAGAAATCACACTGACGTATTTGCAAGTCAAATCAGCTCGGCTCCCTTTGTTTTTTTTCTGTTGTCGGGCATTTTTTGAATAATCGTGTTGCAGTAAAATCCTCAACCATCTGGTACGTTTAGCAGCCCGCCTGAAGCAAACTCCCTATCCTACAGGCCGAATGCATCTCACTGTGCATGTGTTCAGTTAATTCATGCTGTAAAAATGTGTCAGTCTAAAGTAATTTTGTGATGCATGGCTTTAGCTGCTTTTATTTTATTTATTTATTGTGATCTTATGATCATCCAGTCTAGATATGATCATCAATATGAAAAACTCTGATTCAAGAAGATATATGAGTCAAGATAACACATGTTGAGATGATGCAAACTGTAGTAATTTGCTTTACTGAAAATCTTTTGCTTTTGAATCAAATCTTAACTTCTGAAATAAGCTAACAGGTAAGTGAAAAGATCCACGCCACTCATTTCTGTGCACGCCAAGCTTAATTAAAAGTCTGATAACAGGTTGACAGGCCTGCACAGTCTGAAAGACTAAACACGTGCCATTTAATAACTTTATATTGACTACATTACATGAGCTGAATGTCGTCTTCGCCTATCTCGTTTCTTTTTTAAGTGGTCACGCATTGCTTTCCTTGCTTGTCTTGATTGCCCTTAAATTTAGGGAGGGTTCAACGAGACCGCTCTCATTCCCAACGCGTAACATACCGACGATTTGTGACGATTTGTGACGATTTGTGACGTCCCGAGGCGTCCCAAGGTAACCTTCCGCGTCCCTATGATACGCACCAGATTGTGGATGGAATCCAATAGAATGACGCTCACGGCGGTAACACATCCGGGTTAGCCGTGTATTCCAGCCCTAACCATAACCAAAATCATTAGATAGTGTCTACACACGCACTAGTGTTTTAGTGCGTGTGTAGATTCATTCCAAACAGTTCTTATGTTTCTGAACACATAACATACAGACGGGTTGGGTGGCCCAAAGCTTAACATACCAGTGATTTGGCACATAGTGTCATTATGTTGCGCTTTGGGAATGTGTTGGTTTAACTGAATACTGCTTTAAGCTGAACTGTGTTATTAGGGATTACTGCTGAACTTACCCATGGTATTGATCTGATATCAGTGTCTGAATGTCTTACCTGGATGATGAGCTGCAAAGATAAAGTGGACATGTTTCCCCATAGATAGATCGATATGATGATGAACGCTAGTAATAAACCTGGACCAAACTTTTAAAAATGAGTGTGACTAATTCCTGTAAATGCCCAGTTTTCAGCTGTTCTCCCTGACTCTTGTGTGTATGATTTCAGTAATGATTTCATGTTTATTCCCAGCAGGAGCGTTTGTCCTTTGCATTCAGTTTTGTCCTTAACCTGTGTATATCTCAGAGATACAAACAGTCTTGGTAAAACTGCATTTGATGCCCTGAGAAGGAGAGCAGGTTGGTAAATGTTGGGTAGCCAAGCTAGCTGGTCCTAGCTTCTGACTAGCAGTCCTAAAGAGTTTTAATAATGACCCATTTTCTAATGTATTCTTACTTTCTCTGTAGCCACTGATTCAGTTTTTACTCCACTGACAGCTGCCATTTATTGTGATGCATAAACATGGGCGTCATAATAAAATCTCACTGAATTTGAGTTTGGGTTGTCACTGTTACCAACTATTAATTTGTACTTAGTTAAATAAAAACATCCCCTTTCAAAGTGCTTATTCTGCTTTGATTAGTAAAATGTAAAACTGTTTTGATTGTTTTGAAAGCTCAGTTTAAGGCCGTTAGTATCAGCAAGTTTTTCAGTCATGTGACCACAGACCACTTACAATAATTTGTCTGCCATTTTGGTCATGCAAGCTCGAATGAAAAAGGCCTCATTCGCACAGGCGTAGAAACCAGTTGGCAAGCATCTGGCAAACACTGGTCATGGGGAGAAAAAATGTTCCCAGACTGGTTTGCAAGTGGTTGCTGGAGGTTTCTGGCTGTCAGTGTAAAATTAATTGTTAAAGCCTGATTGACACAAGCCTAGAGAGGAGGTCACTGACTGCTGAGACCATCGCCCTTCAAGATTAACTTTGCACACTTTGAAATGAGACACAATTTTAACTCTGAACTATAAACATTCTCTGTTTTGTGTTTGAAATGCACTTTTCAAGTTTTGCTATTAGTAGTAGTAGCCTATGTTTTTCATACAAAACAGTATCTTCCATGCAAACTACGGGGTCACTTCGATAATCTTACCTTCAATGAAATGTTCATTGCATAATCTACTGTAAACTTTAGGCTCCCACTGTTTGCGATTCACCGCGGCAATCCAATTTGGGAGGAAAGTGATAAAAACAAAAGTACTCTTTCTGTGCTTTATGATTGCTAAAGCCAACAGGGCAGCAGAAAATAGTTTTAATTCATAAATAAACAACGTGAGTTGTGTCAAAGGTCATGTCAGTAGGTTGTATCACATCCAATATGACGGACAACTCTCAAGCAATGTGTTTGCGACATGACACAAGGAACATGAATTGGCAAATCCACAGTCGCTTTCATCTTCGTGTCTTTCATCTTTATTTCATACGTAAAATATTTATTATAATTCTAATACTGCATTTGGTAGATCTGTCATGGGATATCCAAAAGGAACACAAGACTGGGACTTTGAGCAAAACAAAAGGCTTCTTCAGAATGGCAGCACCAGAAACCCATCTTGTAAGTGGGATAAAATGGTAACAAGCTTTTTTCCGAGGACTATAAAATGATGTATATTTAACTCATGTGTATTTATTCTTTATTTCATCTTTGTTAATATACCCACCAGTACTCAAAAGAAGAACGGCAGCCTTGTGGAGATGTTAAATAAAGCGAATGCTCAGAAACAGCAGTCTCTCTCATCCTTCTCTCCGACATGATCGTAATGTAGAACGACTGCACAGATATACGAGATCAATCATCTCATATTGATGCTGCTCTATGTGTTGGAGCCTTCTTCTTTTTTAATGACTCAAGATCTTCCTCTTTCCAGTTCCCAGGGAAACCAGCCAATCATAGACAAAGACCAGGAGAAAGAGACTTAATTACTGTGAGTCAGTATTAGGTGGCACCTCTGTGTTAATACGCGCACAAACAACAAAATGTCTTTTGAAAGCTGTAAACTGAAGTACACCCAAGTCCAAATCCAAACCCTTTCAGGTATAAATACCCACCCACAGACACTTTGTTAAGCAGCGTGCGTCCAATTCAGTCACACAAACGCACACACAGTGGGGTGGTTTTGGCAGCGTCAGGTTTTGAGGCCGGCGTGCCCGTTCTATCATTCATTCCCTCAGAAGTGTTTTTCATCCTCTTTTACCCCTGTGGAAAAACAGAATTCATGACCTGCCACCTTTTTTTGCTGACTGCACAGGCCATCCGCTGCCTCGGTAAACGATTTTCCCGGCTTTTTTCAGGCGCCTCACAAAACACTTGATGACACAAGTGGCATGAAAAGTATGCAATTCAATTTGTCAGTGGTTATTACTTCGCAGCGTGGACAGTTATAGTTATGTGTTGATTACAGGCAGATTTTTATTTTTCCTCCTGTCGAGCTGACTGTCACTTCAGGCAGTTGGGAAAAGCAAAAGTGTTCATTTCTTCCCTTTAGCAATCTATTAAATGCCTGATTAAATATCATCTAATGGTGAGGCTCACCTTTTTGTGAGGTGTCTCTTTGTGCGGCTGGAGAAACAAGAAAGTGAGAAATGAGGTGGGGGAGTGGGGTGTTACATCGATGGAGGATAAAGAAGCAGAGGGGGAGGTTTTCTTCAGACTGGCAGCAGACTGGAGAATTTGTGTGATCGTAAGAGGAAATACCGTCTGCTTTGATTTGATTTCCACTGGAGTGTTTGGCTTGGGTGTTTAAATAAAGCACTGGCTATAGTCAAACTCTGGTATTTGCCCTTGAAAGAATAACACTGGAAGATATGAGTACAAACCTTTTTTTTTAACCATGTCCTATTTTGCAGGACAAAAAAATGGAAACTACACACACACACACACTTAGAAAAATCGCAGTGACACACTGTGCCCTGAATCTGTCAGGACCTTAGTCCCCCCCTCCCTCCTCCAGTTAGATAAGAATTTCCACAAAGGACCTGTCGCAGTCTCACCATGCTTTTTTTTTTTTTCCCTCCCCTACTTCCCATAATTCACAGCATCTCTCAGCAGCACGGAGCAACTTCTCAAATGAACACGAGCAGGTTCAAATAAAATGAGCAAAACCCGCCTCTCCTCGGAGGCTTCTCCTCTGAGCTCGATATGAGTTTTCCTTTTTTATTCTCTCCCTCCCTCCACCCCGTCTTCCTCTCCGGCCCCTGTAACTTTTTCTCTTTACTTTGCTCCTTCCATCATCATCCCTCTCAGTGGGGTTGCAGGCTGCAAAGAAAAAAAGAAAAGAAAGAAAGAAAAAACGGGCCTTCATGTTGAAAGAAATCCAACCTTTAGTTACTGAAACACCAAACCTACTGCTGTCAAATGTTCAAGTAAGACACAAACGACAGCTACACATATATTTTTAACCTTCATTTTATCTGGGGAAAGCATGTGTGCGCTTTGTCTCACACACTGTTGCACACATTCGCAGTGGGATCTGCCCCCTGCAGCCCCAGGTGTCTGCTGCTGGTCAATGAATAGATCGCCTGCAGCGTGCGCCTTCCTCCAAAGCATTAAAACATGTTCTACCTTTAAATTCTTTCAGTCCAGACAGTTGGTCCACAAGACAGACTATCCTTGGCAGATAAAAATGTTTTTAGGTGTCAACCCAGGCCATGAGTAATGGGTCTGATTTCTTGGGTTGTTGCTAGGTTACTGATCTTTTCAGCAAAGTGGAAATCTCCACAGCAGGAAAATACATAGGTGGAACAAATTCCCACCAGTGGCCACTTGAGGCTGGCTCAAAAAGCAAGTCAATCCCAATAGAGTCTCATGTTAAAATGGCCAACTTAACAGTATTAAAAAGCGTGTGTACAACCTGGTAAGAACTGGGTTTTTGGTCTCTATGGTGAATTTTTATATCACCCATTTGGATTTTACTGAGACTTAAAGTTAGGGGGTGTGGCCACATTTATTTAAAGAAGTAACTAACCATAACATCTTCACTGTGTTTATGATGTTGGTTCCTTTTTGACCATTTTTAATGGAATTATCTGAGAAATAACACGGGCTGCTGTGTGCTGCAAACTCTTCAAGAGTTTTTTGCATCTCTGTGTTGCACTAATACAGCTTAGCTATACAGCTTGCTAGCCAAGCTTCAAAATGAGTCTAGAAACCAACAGTTGACACCACTGTGGTTATATCCTTTTCTACACCAATCGGGCATTACATTATTACCACTTGACTAATATTATGTCGGTCCCCCTGACCCACTGAGGCATGGACTCCACTAGACTCCTGAAGGTGTGCTGTGGTTTCTGCACCAAGATGTTAGCAACAGATTCTTTAAGTCCTGTGAGTGTGAGGTGGGGCCTCCTTTGATTAGCCTTGTTTGTCCAGCACATCCCATAGATGCTCGATTGGATTGACATCTGGGGAGTTTGGAGGCCAAGTCAATGCCTCAAATTTGTTGTTGTGCTAAAACCATTCCTCAACTATCTTTGTCTTTGTCGCAGGAAACATTATCCTGCTGAAAGAGGCTACAGCCAGAAAGGGATGCTGTTATCGTTCCCCAGGTAAACGATACGCACATTGGCCATGTACGTTAGCGGTCCCCAACATCTGGGCCATGGACTGCTACCGGCCTGTGAATCGTTTGGTACCGGGCCATGAAAGTTGAGGTTCGGGTGTGAAATTTATGGTTTTCAGGGTTTTTATTGTTATTTTTCTATCGTTAACTCTGTTTCCCTGGGACTTTTCCTGTGTGTTATGAATAACTCTTCTTTTGCTTAGTTCCGGTACTGGTTTTATTTTGTTGTATTTATCCGCGACACCTTAAAGAAAAATTGTCGGGAAAATATTGTCGGACATAAACGGGTCCATGGCGCAAAAAAGGTTCGGGGCCGCTGCTCTATGTGATGTAAAAGAAAATGCGATTCATCGGCGTAGGTCACCTTCTTCCATTGTTCTGAGGTCCAGTTCATTGTCGGTGCTTTCGATGGTGGGCAGGGGTCAATATGGGCACTCTAACAGGTCAGCGTTTATGCAGCCCCAAACACAACAAACTGTAATTTACTGTGTATTCTGACACATTTCTGTCAGAACCAGTATTACATTTTTGGCTACACCATCTCCTCTGTTGGGTGGAACCACACAGCCTTTCCTAAACTCACTCAAATCTTTATGGTTTTCCATTTTTCTGCTTCTAACACATCAAACTGTTCAGGTCCCCTGATGAAGCAATAATCGGTTCACCTCACCTGTAAGTGGTGCTGATGTTATGCCTGATAAAGTGTGTGTTTAATGCAGACTGCAGACCTAAAGTCACGTGACATGCGACATCTCGTGAAGTCGTCTTTGAGAAGCAAAGGCTGATGTAATGTGACTTGGCAAAACCTTCCTAATGTATCTTCGGATTGCAAACAAAGTCAAAGTGACGCCTTCAGCAGCTGCACTCAAAGTCAGTATACGCTGCATGGCTTGAAACCACTTCTACTTTCTGAGCACAAGTCCACCTGAAACACAAAGGTCTGTTTGATTAAACAGGAAGCTGGAGTGAATCACAGTTTAGGTTTCTATGGGTTATGATCACATCGTACCCTCCAAAGTAGCTGCAGTCATGAAGCAATAGGCAGGGTTTGTTTTTTTTGTTGTATTAACATTTCTCCAATATAAATGATGATTGCACACTGTAGTAGTTATGGAATAATGACACCATTGCAAAGTGACTTTTATTTCCAGCCATTTCCATGTTCAGCAGTCCATGCGATCATTTAGAACTGTGAGTGTAACTAAACCCCAACCATCAAGGGCCATTTGCATAGCAGATCATATGAATCATGTTGGTGGTTTTGACAACAACAGCACACAAACTGTGTGATTGGAGGACTTGACAAAGCCAGTCTACATAATCTCTACATATATATTAATATTTTTTACACTCTGTATTATGCCGGCTTACCGGGCGGCACACCCTCACATGAGCTCGTGTTCCAGCCACCCCGCTGTTTCATGAGGCTGTGGGCTTACCGGCAGAGGGACGTGTGAGATGAAGCACCTGAGTGTGCTGAGCTCCGTAGAGTGCTACTCTGCCCCGCGACAGATAAGCCTCCCATCTCCACCAGCCTCCTTCGCCACGCGCTCATCCCTCAACGAAGAAGATTGAAAAGGAAGATTTCCCAGAAAATTTCAAAGCAGCAAACAGGATCAACAGCTTAGACGGCTTTTCACTTCTCAGCAACTTCCTCGCTCCTGATGTTTATGCTTTTTTTCCTTCTTTTTTTTTGAAGGAGGATGCAGCTGTGTGTGTGTGTGTGGCTGTGTGTGCAAGTGTGTGGAAGAAAGGGTGGTCTAGTGAGGGAATTTATTCCTCTGTGTATTGGTGTGTAAAAGATGCCAGAATGCTGTCTTTCACTTCACTGATGATGTGCGGCAGCCACATGAAGCGGGAAAATAACCCCCCCCCC
>NW_024582700.1:537634-563653 GCF_018398535.1 Haplochromis burtoni | reverse complement strand
CCCCCAGCCCAGTCTCCCTAACAAACACACACACACACACTGTAACTCTTGTCCTTTTACCATCATACACGTTGTGACATCCATATAAATATACCCACTCAGTACATTATTACTTTAAAAAAGGCCATTACATTAGGCTTCCCTCTTATGTCACTTTTATGGCCGCCGCTGTCGTCGTGTGAATGCAAATGAGACCGTGACTATTCGGCAGATGCTCAAATACCAGCAACCTGGAGAAGAAAGCTCACAGCTACCGCTGCCAAAGCCTAGCGGCCATGCGCTGATTCCTCTTCCTGCCTCGATATTGTTTGCTGGAGTAAAACAGGCATGCGGCAATCCTCGCTGTGAAGCATTGAAGTGGCTTCCCAGATGTTCTCTGTTTGCAGAGGATGAATTTCTAATGGCGGTAAATTCCACGTCGCTGCCAGCAGCTGTAAACAGATCGATGGAAAAGAGAGGAGGGCTCAAGGGAACAGGATCAACTTGGTTGTTGACGGAGGACCACAGCAAGAGGGTCAAACAGCTAAAACAAGAAAAGGTCTGAGCAACAAACAGTCCAGCGTGATCTGAATCCCAGACCAAACACACTGTGCGCTCAGAAAACAGAGTACCTTGTTTTACCTTCAGGGGTGTCTGAATCGCCTCACTTAGGAGGCATTCTCATTAGATGCCTCGACCTCCTCAGCTGGCTTTGACGTGGAAGCGTAGTAGTTCAACTCTCAGTCACTGTTTAATGACCGAGATTGTCACCTTATGTCTAAGTGAGAACCTGGACCGCCCTGGAAGGAAACTTATTTCAGCCACTTGTATCCACAGTGTCATTCTTTTTCACCTCATGGGCATAGGTGAGGGTAACAGTGTAAATCAGCAGTCTTGCTTTCACATTCAGCTCTGTCTTCACCACAGCAGACCTGCACAGCATCCTCATTAACATCTCTTCCTTCTTTCCAAGGAGGAAAACAGTTCAGCCACGATAATAAAGGAGCAGCTGTCACTGCCCAGCAGTCTGGGAAGCGCTCAGAAGGCTGTTTCTAGACAATTTGAAGTCCATCATTGTGCAGTGAGAAAGCATTTATTCACAAGTGAAACACACTCTGACAGTTGTCAGTCTTCCCCAGGAGTGGACGTCCCAGGAAATTCGCCCGCGATCAGACTGTTACATCTTGGGTAAGCGCAAATAATTTTTTAGCCATAGGACCCGAAATTCTTTAGAGTCAAACATGAGGTTGTCGGTCTGGCAGCTAAAGCTTGGCCTTGGGTCATAGATGGATGGATGGACAGATAATCTGTTGGGCAAAATGTAAAAGTTCTTTGCTGACAGGGTCGAATAGCCCAGAAATCAATGAGAGGATCCATCGTTTGATGTTTTTTTCTAAGGACTATTGGACAAATTTGCTCTTTGATGACCAGCTGGGTCTCATCTTCATTTTCAGAAGTCTAAAGGACTTCTTTCCCGCTCCAAAAAAGCTTTATTGCCAAGAGGTAGATGAGAAGATTCAACCCTTTGAAAGCACATCAGGCCATTCTGTGATGTGACAATAAAGGCTGTTTTAAATTTTTTGTTACATGTGAAGCATTCCCAAGACCACCAAACAGGCTGGTATTTAAAATTAGTGGAGCTCCCCTTTAATGAGTTGCCGTATATGACCCTATGAAAGAAGCAGTGCAGTACCCAATCAGGGAGACAGAGAGAGAGTGTGTGTGTCTGTGTCTGTGTGTTTGCAGACTTGCTCATCTAAACTGACAATCATGATTACAGGTAACCAAAAGGTTTGGCACATTTTTGGGGGGATGGAATAGGAAAGCTTGGGAAAGCATTATTGTCAATTCCTGCCCTCACAGAGATGGCTGAACATTAGCCGTGGGTGTAGTACCTCCACCTACACAGCGTGGAGCAGCTACTGTTCATTCTGGGGCAGACGCTGGTAATGGAGGAAAATTTGTATCCAAAATTACGAAATCCAAACGGGCTCAAACGCTGGTTCTCGGCAGTACGTTAAAAAAGAGCAGAAGAAGAGTCTGAGAGAAAATTCTGGAATTACTAGTAAGATGCTGGATGTTGTTGGGCAGTCTGAAACACAATTTTTTATTAAGAAAACCCCTCAAAGTTCTGACTGCTATACAAGTCAAACGCTTGCTATCATGACAGAGCTGCCGATTTCTGTGAGGATTCTGAGGAGAAAGAAACGAAATCCTGCTGCTTGTTCTGCTTGTTATTTGGGCTGTGGGCAGCTCCAGCTGACCTGTGCTGACCTCTGGCTGTATGTGCTGCACACACTGAGCTGATGCTCTTCTTTTCAGGCTCTGCTTTCGGCTTCCTCCTCTTCCTCCAGAGCTCGCTGAGAGAGTGCACCTACGCCCCGGCACGCCCAGAGCGACACATACATCCATGTTAAAATTCAGAGAAGTTAACAGTGCTTAGTCTGTGTGTGTGTGTGTGTGTGTGTGTGTGTGTGTGTGTGTGTGTGTGTGTGTGTCTGAGAGAGAGAGAGAGAGAGAGAAAGATGTGTGGTTTGATGTTTAGTCGAGCGAACCCCTTCATTGTGAGATGCGCGGACAGGTTGAAGCCTCGACATGCTGTGTGCCGTCTGTTGAGCGTGCGAATGTGGAGAACCGGCCCTCTGACAGTGAGATAATTAGAAACGTAAGCATCGGGCCGTGATTTCGTTCAGTCTCCGGGAGGATTTGCAGCCATTTCCTCGCTGCCTACCTTTGTCTGATCACCACTCCCTCTCCCCTTCGTGTCCTCTGGAGCCCTGCTTGACCTTGTATTATTCTAATTATTCTCATTACAGTGTGGCTTTCGAGACCTCCTGCAGCAGGTTCCGTGCTAACAGCGGCGTCTCGGCCGACCTTGGAAACAGCGGGAGGATGATGGCTCATTTAAACGCGGCCATCCTCGATTTGTGCACACGTGTGGGAGGACGAGGCAAGGGGGAGGGGAGGGTGGGTTGCGGGCTCACTCTGGGAGCTGGTTTGTCTTCTGCACAGGTAATTAATACGCTTATTAACTCCTCTGCTCAGATTATACTCAAAACCACAAGGAGAGAGTGGTGGGGGCGGAATATCTTAATGGAATTCGTGCTGCTTTAACTCACAGGGTTGAGCTTGAAGGAGGAAAGGGGGGGGAGAAAAAAGTAGTTAGGTTTAAAGGTGACTGAATCACTGAATCATTTCACTGAGTGTGCTGTGTTTATGGCAGAGGTACGCATACGGCACAGTTGGGCACGCTGAAGTGTGCTTAACCTGTAAAGGAGGACGAGATCTTGTATTTCACTGGAGAGTGACGAGGGAGCTGAAATGGGCCGAAAATGGCATAATCAGCTGGTTAGTTTGCCAGGCAGGAGAAGGTAAACAATATTCAGTGCTGTGAAAAAGTATTTGCCCCCCTTCTTGATTTCTTAGGTTTTTTTGGGGTTTTTTTTGCATATTTTTCTGTACTTAAATGTTTCAGCTCATCAAATAAAGTTTGCTACCACACAAAAATACATTTATTAAGGGAAACAAGATATCCAAACATACCTGGCACTGTGTGAAAAAAGTAATTAGTCATCAATCAACCACAGTTTTTTGGAGAGCTGAGTTCAATTTCTCTAGCCACACCCAAGACTAATTACTGACCTGCTAAATCATGAAATCACTTACATAGAACCTGTGTGACAACTAAAGTAGGCTAAAAGATCTCAAAAGGCAAAAATCTGCCATAATCTAAAGAAAGAGCTGAGAAAGTTATTAACATCTATCAGTCTGAAAAGAGTTCCTGAGGCTTTGGGATGCCAGTGAACCACAGTGAGCCATTATACACAAATGATGAAAACCTGGAACCTTCCAAAAGTGTCCAGCCCACTAAAACTACTCCAAGAGCACATCGACGACTCATCCAGGAGGTCACAAAAGAACCCAGAACAACATCAGGCCTCACTTGCCTCAGTTAAGGTCAGAGTTCATGATTCAACAATAAGAAAGCGACTGGGCAAAAATGGCATCCTTGGGACAAGAAAACCACTGCTGACCAAAAAGAAGACAAAGGCTCGTCTCACATTTGCCAAAAAACATCTTGATGATCACCAAGGGAAAAAACTGACGGGAAAAAATTGAAATCTTTGGATGGCTTGAGTTCCGTTACACCCACTATAAAACCACCGCAGCATTTCGTAAAAGTAACCTCAGTCCAAGAGTCAAACATGGTGAAGGTTGTGTAATATTCTTTTGCTCCCTCAGGACCTGGATGACTTGCTGTAATTGGTGGATCCATGAACAGGAAATCCTGAACAACAATGTGGAACCATCAGTTTGTGCCCTGAAGCTCAAGCTCACTCGAACTATGCAGAAGGAGAATGATCTAAAACACCATCAAGTCCACCTGTGAATGGTTCAGATAAATGAAGTGAAGGTTTTTGAGTTGTCTAGTCAAAGTCCAGACTTTCATTTTGAGATGCTTTGACATAAGAGGCCATGCTAGTAAAAACGCTCCATGTGGCTGAATTAAAACAATCCTGCAAAGAAGAGTGGTCCAAAATTCCTCCACAGAGGTGTGAAAGACTCTGTCATTGCTAACGTATGACTACAGGTCTTTTGTCAAGAGTGGGAGAACCAGTTATTAGGTTTAGACACAGTTACTTATTCACACAAAGCCAGGTAAGTTGGATAGCCTTTTCCCTTCAATAAATCAAATCATTATTTAATCACAGATTTTTTAAAAACAGGTTATTAGTGCCTAACATTAAATATGTTTGTTGATCTGAAACATCTAAGTTTGATAAATATGCAAAAAAACAAACAAACCCCAACAAACCAAGCTGTTTCATGCCGAGCTAACAGAGGCTGCAAGGTGCACCTTGCAACACGACTGTTACGAGGTGCGAGTCCAGATAGCGAAGAGTTTGTCCACAGAGTGAGGGGTTAACTCGATTCCATTTGTATGTGCAGATCACTTATTTGCATTATGAAATGTGAGCAGTGAAGGCAGAAGCAATCCTACTCAAAGGTAAAGAGGCATCCACGTTGGAATTGAATCGCTTGCATTGCTTTTGAAGATGACCGTTGCTTGGCAGGGTCCAGTTACCTAGGTAACGCTCAAATCTCTGGTCACCACAAAGCTGCAAATTGCTTCCTGTTTGGATGACCCTTATGAACTAAAAGCAGTTGAAGTGAAGTCACTTTGAGGTCCATTTGAAAGTTGTGTAGACATCTAAGTGGAAGAACCTAAAATGGCTAAATTTAAAGCAATGCAGTACAAGACCCGACAGCAGGTTTAGTGGGTATGAAGACCAAAATGACAAAAGGCTCAAAGAATGGATAAGAGATGCCATACTTGTTTCTCTTGTCCGTGTATATCAGCGAGGAATATCAGCATTAAAACCATTGATCTAATATTTTTTGAGGTCCCCTTGTGCTGCCAAAATGGCTTTGACCCATCAGGGCATGGACAGAGGACCTGTGTTAGCTGATGCTAGTAGCCCATCCTTTGTACCTCATGTTTGATTTGATTGGTATGTGGGGAGTTAGGAGGCAAAGTCATCTTGGGTGTGTTCCAATAGATTGCAGATTGCTGTAATTGAAGTCTTAATTTGTATAAAAGCACAGAAGAACTTGTTCATGTGAAACACTTAGTCTGTTAATGTTTTTGTCCAGATTTTTCACCAAGGGAATTTATGGACCTCTGTTTTGTTTTTTAAGCATAATTTTCATGTCTCCGAGCAGTCCATGCCCATGCTTTATTAGTCTGTTTCCTCAGTGAAATAACAGGGGCACACAGACTTTCACATTCTGTTCTCACCACATGACCCCTGTAGAAATCCATAGAAAATATAGTTTTTAGCTGTTATTTGCTGACTTTGCCAGTAGCACAGACTTTACTGAACTGCCATTCCTGGATGAGGGAAAGAAGCTCAGGGGATTTGATGCATAGAGCTCCACAGAAGTCTGCAAAACATTGCAGCAACAATATAAAGCTTTCTTTAAATTCATCTAAAGTACAGCCTTGGCCGCTGAGGCTGGATGGTCTGCCTGGCCTCACTACTGTAGGAAGCACTGCAGGTAGCTTTGCGAGTCCATTGAGAATGCAGAGTTTGAGCCGCCCAAGGCCACATCAGACCTCATCAGGCCAGCTGTCTGGATCCAGGTGTTGTTTGAGTCGAGAGGGTTCACCCTCTGCTTCGACCACAGCTCGCGTTGGGTGTATTTTTACTCAAGGCATGTGTGCGCATTGTTTGTGTGCGCCTTTACTAAAGGCCAAACTAGACAAATTCGACTGGACACCCGAGGAGGACCACGTAACCTCGATGTGAGGAGGGGATCGAACCTGCCAAACAATCAGGTTAACCAAAATGACAGCACAGTGATGGAGGACTTGATATGGGAAAAGACAGAAATACTCCCCGAGGGATTTGATTGATGGTCTTTTTGTTGTTCATGTGAAGTGGCATTAAAAACAAAAAATCTTTGAGGTGAGAAACAAAGTGTTGCCGGTTTGTAGTCACGAGTGTATATCAGCTCAGCGATTCCCAGATTATACAGAGGGAGATGCTGCAACAGCTTGAAAATATGACTTTGTGGAGAAAACTTTGAAAACAAAACAAAACAAAAATCTCAGTTTCTTTGCTTCCAGCAGAAACAAATCCTTTACCAGCACTGTTGCCGCGGTTCTGTCTGAGTGTGTCATGAACCCTGCTTTCACATTCATAATCCCGTTTGCTGATCTTTATATTTTCTTGAGCGTTTGGGAACGTTTAGTTCTTATCTTAATTTTGTCTTAGTTTTAGAGCTTATTTGTTCCCTCAGTGTCAACAGCTTGAAAAAAGAAAGCGACTGGACCTCTTTAAAAGAAGAAAGAAGTCCAGTTGCCTTCTTTTTTTTTTTCGAGCTCTGAAGTCTACCTTGCCCTGGATGACTGAGTAACTACATAGACTTATTCCGTCGGTATTCCCCATCTTATCCTCTTAGTCATTTTCCCCAAGTCAAGTTTTATGTGTCTATGTTTCCCCATTTACTTACAGCTTTAAAGTTCCTCTTTTATTTTGATATTTTTCTGTCTTTTGTGCCTTTGGTTTTGCTTCCATGTGTCTCCTTATCTGGACTGAGTTAGTGTTGAGGTAGTTACTCAAAAACAGTAATGTATTACACATTACTCCTTACTTTTTAAAAAACGAATTCAGTGAGTTACTTCACTATTCACTGGTGAAAGTAATTTGTCACACTACTAGTTACATTACTATCTCGTGACCAGAGACCATGCAGCGTTTAAAGCGTGGACGTACTGACATTACTTTAAGTTTTAGTCTGTAAAAAGTGACAAAAACATTAGCGCCTGCTGTACACTCTGCGTGGGAAGAAAACTTTCTACAGCGAAAAATTAAACTTCAAATCTGAGCAAGCACCTAGCACGCCACCATGGGAATGTGAAATTCACAGAGAAACCCCCGCTGTGACACTGGGCAAACCTCCACCTGCCCCACTCCTGCTAAACAGGTGACAATAGATTTAAGAGCGACAGGACTGCTGCTGAATCTTTGATTTTATTTATTTTCTGCTGTGTTTTACTTGCATCTATTTGAAAGAGTGAGTGTAAACACAAAACATTATTTTATTTTGTATGCTGGAATATGCAGAAAATAGGTTTAAATGTTAAACAATTTCTTCAAGTCAAAGACAGTTGCATATAATTAGATTTGTGCATAAAGTTAAAAGATGAAAACTAATAAAACAATTTTTAAAAAGAGACTTTTATTTGATTACATTTTATATGATGGATTATGCAGAAAAAATAGACCTGGGCTGAAAGGTCTCTTGCTTTATTACATATTCAGGTTGTGTATCATGTCTTTTAAAAGTAACTAAGTAACTAATTACTTTCAAAAGTAAGTAATCAGTAAAGTAATGGTATTTACTTTTTGTAATCAGTAATTAGTTACTAATTACCTTTTTCAAGCAACCTGACCAACACTGCTCACTACTCTGTTAAATGCCCTGAACCACGCTGTCCCATAATTATCAGTTAACAACATAAAAACACACAAACACAAATCCCTATCCCAATGCTGACACACATACACTCTTTCTTGCTCCCACCGCTCCCGCCCTTCTAGACCACTTTCTTCTGATTGGCTTCCTCTCGCAAACAGGTTTGAACTGACCATCTTAAGCACATCCCCTCTCTGTGACATCACAAAGAGCTGAGAGTAGAAAAAACCCCTGAAACCGAGCTTTTAGAACAGTCTGAGGAAGCTCTCAGCTCACAGGGATTATGCGCACCCACACTGACATCATTAGTTGAAACTTTGGTCACGTTTAATGTGAGCATCCATCACTGCAGCGGTATACATATGAAATAAAGTAAGGAAAGGAATAATGGGTCCCCTTTAATAACTAGGGAGTGAGCCGAATGTCACACAGATGTGCTTCTTTATCGTGGACGGCTGCAGAAAGCTGAGTCAGAACATGAATATTGTTCTTGGGGAGCGAGCAGGGAAATGTCTCCTCCCTGCAATTACAAGTTTCCATGAATAATTTTTAGCAATATGTGGAGCGGAGAGGTGATAAATTGCATTCCTCTGCATTCAGTGCGTGCATGAAACACTCAAAGCAAAGGGGGTAATGACGCAGGGAGGGTGGTGGTGGGGTTGGCGGTGGAGGTGGCGCTTTCCTTTTTCTGATTTGTCTTCAAAGTTCTGTCTGAATCATGTGTCATTAGCTGGGAAGAACCCGATCGTGTCATTTACACACACATGCACACACACACTTCATATATATGTATATATACACCACGTAAGGTAGTATTTGATCCCAGATCTTTAGCTCTGGGGAACACGGTGTTTTTCTTTACTGTTTACATGAACACATGTCCACACCCACACACATATATACAAGCGCACAGCCACACACGCTCACGCCTCGATCAAAGGGATCCCTGAGAAGAAGCTCAAAGGCAGGGCTTCTCTTTACCCCTCTATTTCACCTTAAAAGAATACCTGCTTTGAAGAAGCACCATGAAGAGGGATGTATCATTCACAAACATTAAAAAAACTGAATGTGGGATGAGTTACGGCTGCGTTTGTGTAAATGCCCCGAAGGTAGAAGGCAGGTGAAGGGTAAGAAAAAAAGAAAGAAATTCTCAGTAGTCATGACATTTCATTACAGAGCTTTGACAGTTAAGAAAGGGCCTCTGATCTCCATCTGCAGCCAGCCTTTGAAGGCCTCGATGCATTTCTAATTATTAGTGCTCTAAACCAAGTGTGAAATCCTCTTTTGGTTTTGGAGATTATTTATAGTATTTGTGCATTTGAGATGCTGTTCAGCGAAGAGAGGCGGGAGGGACCACGGTCTGAGATATCAAATGGGCTGAGAGCCCTGTTTGATGTTGCTGTGTTACTGAGGCAGCAGAGTCTGACCGTGACCGTCCAGCTGTGGAGGGTCAGGAGAGCCTGAGTGGAAAGCCAGAAGATGAGTCTAAAGGAAAATGAGTGTAAAGCATGTCATATTTTAAAGGAAAAGAAGATATTTTGAAGAAAAAAAGACCCACTATTGGTTCTAGTTATAAATATTTCTGGATTCAGACTTGACACATGCTAAATGGTGAACTGGAAGGAAGTCATGATGGTTTTTGGTAGATTGTTCTGAACCCGTAAAGCTCGGCACAAAACCACTAATTTTCTCTATATCCAGTTCCAACTCAGCGTAATTGGACACGTAACTCTAATTAAATGTCTTTCTGATGACACAGGAAAGGGCAAGAAAATCAAGGCAAGGATGGGCGTGATACAGAAACTGTTGAGCAGAAGGGATTCCCTTGGGGTTGAATGCCTCTACACTCTACCACAACTGCTTGTCCGGTAGTTTAATGGGACTGGATACCACAATCCCACTCAACTACTGTGGTTCTCTTTTGTCATTTCTATAACTACACAGCCACCACATCTACTTTGGCAGCCAGCATTCAGTTGGCAATTTGGATCAAACCATTTCTTCTAAGATGTAGTTGATAGAATCTATAAATCCTTCAGACAGGGACTTTGGACAAGGAACAAGGAAAAGAGAGAAAAACAAACTTCGGAGCAGAAAACATAAATGCATATAATAAATATCGTGAAGTCCCATTAAAATTATACAGATCACTCTCTAGAACCGGGGTGTCGAACATCGGCCCAGCAAAGACTTCAGTCCAGCCCACTGGACAGCTTTGGAAAATGTGAAGGACTGCACAGAGTTTCAACTTTCAACTGTATTTTCATAAGTTTTACATCTGTTTTATTCATAAAAATCATAAAGGCTGTAAAACCCCTCACGACGCACTTTATGCACTTTTCTCAGACAGGCATAAACATTTTCACACTTTTCTCTCTTGTTTAAAAGTTCAAATATTGTCTGACATTAAAACGGTCCATGGAGCAAAAAATGTTGGGGACCGCTGCCCTAGGGAGTTCGCTCTTCAACTGTAATCCTGTTTTTCAACGGCCAGATTTAGCATCCAGTTTAATATCACAGTGAAGGGTTGAAGCTTACTGACCAAGCCAGCTAGTGTTAGATTTAGCTGAAAGCACCACAAGTCTTATCAAAAATAGACTCATGTCTGGTTTATACACACAGACAGATCCTTACACAGTGGCAAATATCAAATTGACAAACTAGAAGCTGAAAAACAGTGGGTGGTGACCTTGCATCCATCTTTTATATACAGTCTATAATTTTTCCTCCCCTGACAGCGTGAGCCATGAGGCAGACTATATACTCTGAGTATAGATGATGATGTATTAGATAAGCCAGACACTTAGGCATGAAGTTCTCAGTGCTCATGTTTAAACAGATACAGCGAAAACCTTTACAGTGCAGGATTTGTGGCGTCATCATTACCCTGGTTAAAAATGAAGTCATTCACCTTTTTCTATAACATACCCTCCGTGAATCAATCAGCTGGAAATCGACTTCATTAGTTGCCACTCAAAAATAATAATCCTGCTCTTCTGCAAGGAAAAACCAGCTACCGGCGGATGTTGACATAATATAGTCATACTAATAAAAATCTGCACGTAGGACCCGTGAGTGCAGCAATGACCCACTTCATTATTAATAGAATGAAACTGTGTTCACACAAGGAGATGGAGACTAGTAAATTCCATCACGCTGACAGTTAAAGTGTGCCTACAACACAAGGAAATCTTCATTTCATCTGTTTTTGGCACCACCGCCCTGCCCGAGAGCCAAAATATCTCCCCCAGCCACTTTACTGTTTGCTTACTGATGACACAGAACCAGAGCTGAATGCAAACCGTTACTTAAAGTCCTCCCGAAGGTAATACAGGATATGAAAACTTAACGAGCCACGGGGCATTATGATAAGATATATATGTCTATAAACACCTTGTTGGCTTTTCATTTGGGTCCGATGAAGGTGGCCGGGTACCATAAATCAATACTGTACGTATACCTTTAGCAAGAGAGTGCTAAAGAGAGGACTCGCATCAAAAAGTGAATAAAAGAGAGGGAAAGCCCCTGAGTGTAAAGCACGTTCTACATATATCACATACAAGTGCCCACCTTTGTGTGCACACACGCTGACAAATAGAGGCACTCACGGAGAAATCAGAACTTTGATGAAAACAACAAATGAAAGCCTTGAGTGTGAGTAAACAGACTCCTCTGCCTCCTGGGCTAAGAAATGGCCTACTTATTTTCACCACAAATCACAGCGGTGAGACAGACATATCAGATATCATTACTCTTTAAAGCTTTAATCCGAGTGTTTGGGATGTTGGCAAGATAGTAGGTTTACATTATTTTGAGTGTCAGGAAAAAGTCTTGTCCCCTGGCGGTTCAATCTAAAATGATGTAATTCACACTTAAACTTGCTATTTTTAGTGCACTTGTGTGTTTATGTCAATTAGTACTGTGTGATATAATGCTCGAAAAGTTTATTAAAGGACCTTGTCTACTTCTCAGTCTCAGTAGCAGGAAGGGGAGGGACCCAGGATGTGTCATCAGCATCGACAATTACTCCAATGCTAACTATCATCACAGATAAAAACACATTGTGTCTTGTAGTGGTGTTTGGTGTTTATACATCATCAGTTTCCATCTTCTAAGTAGAAAGAAGCTTACGTTATCATGTACGGTCAGAGGCACGTAGAGTTGCAAATGTTCCCAAAAATCAAGTTTGTAGCTCAACATCTGCGCTTCCCATAAGTGTGCAACTTGTTGTGTTTGATTTGTACTACATTGTCCATTTAATGTACTACACAAGTAAGAAGTGTACATAGTGTACTACATGAAAGTATCCAAATTGAGACATGCTATGTATATGCTGCCAAGTGTTTAAATCTGCATTACTGTGGCATTTTGTGGCACTAAGGGTGGAAGAGAAGCAACTGACACATCCAGCACATCCAGACTAAACTGACAGTCTCATTAGAGTTGGGCTTCTGGCACCTGATAAAGCCAAGTGTCCGTTCACTGCTCTGTGAGTTCAGTTCAGGACAGGGCTGTTAGCTCAGAAGCTAAAGTAACGTTCCTTAACACCTAACTTGTTTCTTTTCTTGATTGTCCACCGTTTGGGAATATGCAAGTTTTCTTATTTAAAAAGTGCTCACTGCTACTGAAATACACTCATTAAATCATTCTGTGTGCATTATGTGATCATTAGTTAATGCCATCTCAAACTGCTGGTTACTGTTGTTCAGAGTTGGGAAAAGGTACCACTGCTGACCAAGGGTGTAACTTTGTGTTCAACACTGGGGGGTTAAGATCCCCACTCAGAAGGATAAGGGGAGTGTCTGAGGACAGGCAACCACACCGTACTGCCAAAAGCATTAGGTCGTCTGCCTTCCCACGCATATGAACTTGAGGGGCATCCCATTGTTAATCCATAGGTTAGTCCAGTCTTTGCAGTTATAACAGCTTTGAGGTTTTCCACAAGGTTCAGGAGTGTGTCTATGGGAATGTTTGACCATTCTTCCAGAAGCGCGTTTGTGAGGTCAGACACTGATGCTGGACCAGACTTCCAGTCTGCGCTCTAATTCGTCCCAAACGTGTTTTATCAGGTTGAGGTCAGAACTCTTGCAGGCCAAATAATTTATTCCACGACACACTCGCTTATCCATATTTTATGGACCTTGCTTTGTGCACTGATTCACAGTCACGTTGGAACAGGAAGGGGCCATCCCCAAACTGTTCCCACGAAGTGAAATATTCCAAAATGTCTTGGTATGCACCTGTGGACATGGGAGAACACCTGAATTCAATGATTTGGATGGATGACTGAATACTTTTAGCAATATAAACAGAGTGAAGTGATTTGCAAATCTCACGGATCCATATTTTATTCAGAGCAGAGGAAGCATATCATATATTTCAACTGAGACATTTTACTCTTTTATGAAAAATACTGGCTCATTTTGAATTTGCTGTGCAGCATCCCCTCTGTTTTCAACAACAGTTCATAAACATCTGGGAACTGAGGAGACCAGTTACTGGACTTGTGGAAGAGGAAAATGGTCCCATTTTTGTCTAGAATTCTAGATCAGGACCTATGACAGGATCCAAATTACTTGGACATAAAGTACTTCTTTATTTACACCGAAATGAGCTAATACACTTTTTAATAGAGGAGGGGACAGTGATATATCTGAAATAACACAGCAAGAGTGTCACATTACTTATTTACTGAAGCAAAAGATATTGCAGAGAAAATTAAAGTTTTTGACTGCTGAGTCTTTGGCATTTCCCCCTGTTTTTGCAGTACCAGCAGAATATGTAAGTAGCCTCACTAATAGCTTTTCCTTGGACTCCTGTCTCCAAGTAGTAGAGCTCCAATTCTAATAATAGTCTAGAGGTATAGCATAATGATACACAAAGAGGCAGGCATTTTTCTTTAACAAAACAAAGGATTTGCATCAAAAATCAAAACAACCTGTCTATAAATTTTAACGTTACTTCAGCATTTCTTTTGCTTCAATTCCTCTTCTGTAAACCATCAAGAAAAAATAATCGCCCTGCCAAAAGGACGGGGGTGTAAAGAAAAATCTTGCACAGAGGTGAAAGAGAGAGTTGTTTTCTGTGGCGGCTGAGCGGTGAGGGAGGGATGGGGAGTGTAGAAGGGTTGGGAAGAGGTGGGGATAGAGGAAGAGGAAGGGGAGTGGGGTGGTGTTACAGACCTAAGCAGGTGTGACAGTTCTGAAAGCTTTCATGGGGAAAAAAAGGTTTCTCTGGCCTTGTAGCGATGCTAAACTGAGCGTGACCCTCAGACTGAACCCAGCCATCTTTCTCGCTCACTCTCACTTGCTTTCGTGCCTAAACCTCCCAAGAACAGGAAAACCCTCCGCTGACAGTGTGAAGACTAAAGGATTTAAGTGTACAAATTCCTATTCTCCTTCTATTTGTCCTGCCACCGATTTCATTCTATCTCTATTTTCCCTTTACCATCGTGGCTGGAGGAAACATACTGTAGAGATAAAAGCTTTCCATTTACAATGGGATATCATCCATTTAGTGTCTCTTCTGATATGATGGTTTCCAACATGATTACATTTAGTCAATATGCATTGAATTATATTGGTTTTATGCCAGATACCAGCCAGAAAACATTATTGGAGCATGATATGGGAGGTTTTTAGCAAGCAGCATTTTTCTAGGAATTTGTGTGGCAAAAAAAACCAACAGTCCACTGCTCCATACTGAAATACATTTTGACAAGAACATGACTTATTTATTCTAAATTCGTGGTCTGAGAGGATGGATCCTTTAGTATTCTTCTGAATTCTCATCAACTTCTAACAGCAAGTCACACGTTTCACTAGAATCTCAATAACTATATGGAACTGCATGGTTCTCAGATGATGTATCGAAGTTCATTTGGTAACCCTGTAACTGTTTCTCCGGTGCCACTGGGAGGCTGTATGGAAGAGGATTAGGAACACTAGGGAAAAATGTGGGGATGTGTTTTTTTCAGTCATGCTAACATTTACCCTAAAGCACAGCTGTGCTGAAGTCCAGCTTCACTGAGGCAGTAGTCTCCAAGTCCTGTTATACTGCAGTTTGTAAAAACGGCAGTGAAACCTGCCATAAGGAGCTGCTGAGAATTTCATTAGTTTGACTTTTAGTAAAGTTTCAGACTCCCATGATGCTCCAAATGCTGTTTCACATGCTCTTCTGCCCTAACAAGGATGAAACTCCAGGGGAGCGCTGAATTCTTGCCATTTTTACGAATCTGTGGGGCATGAAAAATGGTCAGATGCAAAGATCTGGAATAGTGATGGCTTATATAAGCCTAACCCCAGTGTTTACCTCCTTCCATCTGCCCCTGTTTATCCCAGACTGTGGCCCTGTATGTTAGGGGACATGGGAAGTCCACACGAGCAGAAGGCAAGAGCACAAGCTATCCGATTGGAACTCCTCCACCTGCCAAGAGAAGTAACTCTTCCTTTTATGAGCCAATTGAAATTCAGCTCACAGGCGATCCATTCTGTCAATGACATGAGGAGTCAGGACAACCTTGCAACCCCCAACACTAATAACACTGTAATGGTCAGAGATAGATCAAGCTGAGCGCTGATAGTTAGAGCAGGTCTTCAGCCTCTCATAAGTGTTGACTGCAGTCAATTTTTGCCTTCATTTGTTTTGAGCAGATGCATGCCTGGGTACACCTGCGGTCGATTGTAATAGTTTTCAGTCCGGCGGCCGACTGACAAATGATCTGCAATTTCAGCTATTCGCTCAAAGAGGATCTGCCCAGGCATAATGCATGCCACTGTATGTACTCAAATAACCAATATACAGGAAACCGCCTTCTTTTACTTTGCATGGACCAGTCAGCTGTACCCTCTGACACCATGTGCTCCACAGAATGGCACTGCAAGGTTCATTACCGCTTCCAGAATCAATCCTTGAGCTGTTTCTCCCAGACATTAGGCTCACGGCTGCTTTTCGCTCACACATAAGTGTTTTTGAATCAATAGACAGCTGAGAGGAAAACGTGTAATTCGACTGAGAAAGGGTTTCTGTTGACAGACCCACTTTAAGCTGCACAGAGACCCGCTCCTTGTCGTTGTCGTCACTGCCACTAAGGGGCAGTAGAGAGCCTCAAATGAACGCGGCACATCTTCAGGGCACACTATCTTCACTGAAATTCTGTTTACTAATTAAACACTGTGGGTGTCATCATCTATTATTATCCTGCTCACACCACTTAATATACAACCGATGTTAAAAGGTCCTGTACAACAGCACATAAGAGATAGAATATTTCTATTGCTACATATGTATGACTTTAACTGCACAGACTAATTGTATTCTTCATGTGAGAAAACTATAATATCCACAAGACAGATTGAATTATTGTGGCTTACTTCTACAGACATCACAGCAAACATATGAGGACATATTTTAAAGCATGTGGCCACTCTTGAGCACCTCTAGTTCAGCGGGCCACCCTATTGTATCTCTAAGTTTCCCCTAATTTAAAGTATGGGGTGGAGGGTGTGGGGGAATTGAACACCTTTGGGCAGTCTAGACGTTTTTATTATGACAGTAACTCGCTCCAGAGCGGACACACCCATATCACTATTGAAAATCTGATAGTGGGATTGTCGCTCCTGGAGGCGGCGCATCCGAACAGCACACAGTAGGCGGCGTCAGTCCGGAGAAGTACGTCCCTCTGAGCTCACTTCCGTCGGTTTGAGTTGGCTGTTCTTCCAGCGCCTCGCAGCTTTTGTTCTCCCATTTCCAACTAGCCAGCGCTGCTGAGAAGAGGGAACCAACCGGTTGGGAAGCGGCAAACAGTAACGGACCCGTCGGTCGCACAAAAACGCCACATGCAAAGCACGGTCTGCAAAGAGGATACGCGGTTCTCCGTAGTTACATAATTGGACTACTTTTTCCTCCCCGTATACTGTTGGGTTTATTTTTCTCCACGCTTTATTTTTTTGCACCGAAACTGACTGCCCCCCCTACACCTCCAAACTCAACAAAATGGAGAACGACGACAAATATCTCCCCGAGCTTCTGGCAGAGAAGGACAGCCTGGACTCGTCGTTCACGCACGCCATGAAACTTTTAAACGCGGGTAAAGTACTGTTACACTGTCTTTATTTTTGTTTTGTTGTGAATTTTTCCACCGTACGCTTTATCCTCTGGAGTTGAGGAGAGCGGCGCCATGTGTTTGCGGACGGGACGTGAACTACCCCGTTCACCGCTACGCGGAGACGAGGTCCTATTCATGGCTCAAAAACAAAGAAAAATACGTGTGGGCGTTAAAATCTGTAGTTAGTGAACGAATAGCGTCTGAAAGAGTAAAGCGCTTAAAGCTATCGCTACACTACGGATGAGCTACACTTTTCAGTTATTGCGACTAATATCCGCTTCCTCGCGTGCAGCTTTTGTCGCACCTGCTCTTTTCTGTAACTGTCGGTGCTCGCGCGAGTTTAAACTTGGGCACGCGGGCTGTTTCCGTCGTGTGCTCTCGAGTCCCTGTTGATATTATTGCGCAGCAGCCTGTGAATGTGCGCTAATGTCCAGGAGCGGGGGTCACCTCAGTACTTTAAAGCCGAGAATCGGCCTAGCAGAGGCGACAAAGAGCCTTTAACCGCGGTGCTTGCCGATGGCCACTGCTTAAGTGTCCTTGAGCAACAAAACTGCAGCCATGGCCGCCCCGGGACTGCTGCCTTGCAGCTGTGTTGAAGCGAGGACAAGTGGACACACACACCTACCTAGTAGGACTGTGTGAGTTGGTCAGCTGTCCGTAATACAAAAAAGGATGTTAAAAGCTAGCTATGACTGCTTTATATAAACAAATGTGATTATTTAGTTATGTCAGCCATTGGCCATGTGCTCTGTCAGTAATTGTGAAACTGGTTTTATTTTATTTTATTTATTTGCTTAACTCAGGTAGCCCTGGTGATAATGAAGTTGACCGTTTGGAAAACGTGATTTGGCGAATCTAGGCTGCGTGTGTGAAATTTGGAAGCGTGGACTAACCAGGAAGACAAAGTGTGTCAGGGTGTGCAGTGTGGATGGGTTCCCTCGGTGAAACCATCTACTCAGGCTTCTCCTGATCTGCAGCTGGTAGACTGTGGTGTAAGCTGGCATGTTTGCACATTGAAGGCTCGGGAGTTGTCACAGTCAGGAGGGCGGAGGTGGTTTGAGATGGGAGTACTGCAATGGGTGCTGGAGGGGGAAAACCAGGTGCTCTGCCACAAGGAAGAGGTTACAGAGGATGCTCGCAAATACTTCGTGTTGATTTGTTTCCAGTACAGATTAGAGTTGGACTGTTTTGATTTTTGTTAAAGAATGAACAAGGTCTGAGATGATTTGGCTGATCAGCTGTTTAGGGTGACATAATCACAGCAAAATGGTCTTTTAGAGTGAACAACAGCGAGAGAATGGGCTACGATTTGTTTGATAAATGGCCAAAACTATTCATCGGTGATCAAGTGTTTGCCTTTTAATGGGTCGCTAAGCTGTTTCACTGCTATTCAAATGAACACAAATGTGCAGAGTGAAGCAGTCAACGCACTCAGTGGAAACTGCCGTTGTTTGGCATTCAGTTAATGTGGATTTGCTTGTGAATCAAAGACTTGCAGAGGTGTGTGTTACAACCACGGGAACGGGCTAAAAAGTCAGATGTGTTTTCCCCTCAGAGGGCCACAAATCATAGAAGTGATGCTGCGCTTTACACAGTTGGGACCAGATTTGTATTAATCCAACTCTAAACAGCTGATGAGTGTATGCACAACTGGTTTTTAAGATCAGGTATTAACTCTATCCTGGTGGTGCTGAATCCCTAAAGTTGGTGCTTTCTGGTTCACGTAAGCACACATAAGTGCTTCTCATCATTGTGTTGTATGTTGCCACTCTGACTGTTTGGTTGCCTGAAATGATCCCTCTCATCTTCCAGAAATTGACAGAATCCAGAAAGGTGAGACTAAAAAGGAAACTGAGACATACCTGGACCTTTTCACGACGAAGAACATCAAACTCAAGGAGCGAGTGCTCATACCTGTCAAACAGTACCCGAAGGTGAGCTTTCTTTGTCTCCCCTCTTTTCTCCTCCTCCTCCTCCTGTCGTCTCCCGCTTCCCAGCGAAACCCCTCTTGATTTAATTTATCCTGCAGCTGTGTTTCAATTACACAAAGCCACGGGGTTACTTGGGAGTCTCAAATTACTCCTCTCAACCCTGATCTTTAAGCTCCAGAGTATAATTACAGCCGATACTGGCATGTTTTTAAAATCTCACTAAAAGGGATCAAAATGTTAAAATGAGTATAGCTGGGATGGCTCTATATTTCAGTGTAATTCATACTGGTGCTCAGATCTTTTCCTGTTTCCATCCCGAGCCTTACTTAGGTTTATCATTTAACCTCAGGTGCATTCAGCCATATCTGTTCAATCCATATCTGGCTCAGACGTAAGGCTGCATTGATTTTAGGATGAGTGTTTGTGATAAAGGCTGTAATCTGTCCTGTAAAACTCAGAGAGCATGCTGCAGCTGCACAATGCATCATTTGCATGCTGCTAAAAAATAAATAAAATAAAAAGATTAAGTTGCCAGAGTCAGTGTGGTGTCTCTTTTATGGCCCATTGTGTAACTTCTGGTGTTCAGTGCTCTTTTTGAATAGAGCAAACTGCTTTATAAAGAATGAGATCTGTTGGTGCTGCTTCGTTTTCAGCGTCGGATCGATGAGCTGTAGGAGCATCTCCTGTTCTGTGAGGGTCTGATCTCTCAGAATGGGGATGGACCAAATTGGATGGACTCTTGTCTGCTCCACTCCAGTGAAGCAGTCAAGAGGCAGGTGAAGTGAGATAATATTATTCAATGCATTATGTTCCTGCAAGTGCAGCGAAAGCTTCCAAACTTTTAAGCCGAGCCAGCGAGCGACAGAAGCTGTCAGAGGGAGAGAGAGCCCAGTTTTGTTTTTGGTTTTTTTGTTTTTTGTTTTTTTTGGACCAGTCGAGTTGTGATTGAGTTTAAAATAATTGCAAACATGCATTTCAGACATTGGCATTGCAGGTGTGTAATGCATCCAGTCTGCTGACCCTTTAGGGTTTTGAGGTGGAATAGGACTGATGTACTCCAAATGCAGGACAGGTGCATCCCTAACACCGGCCTTGGGTTTTAGTTGCTCCGTCACACTGCTGTGTCGGGCACGACACAGCTAATGAACGATTCCGATTATTGGAGCTGCTTTTACTACTTCAGGTTGAAGCGAGGTTCCTTTGGGGCGGCTTTTTGCTAAACGTTTCTGGCAATGACAGCTAATTGCGGGACGCATCATACACACGGTAATTACTTTGTTGAAAGATCGAGGAGGTAAAGTTCTGGCTCACTGCATGGATGATTGCAGTGAATAGCAAACGGCAGTATTACAGCCCTCGGGGGCTCATATCGACTTTGTCTGTTAAATCTACTACTTAAGGCTGCAGTATGTGCAACAAGAGCCCTGACAGACAGACGGTGATTGCCTCTCCCTCACTCTCCTGGTATTAAACTCGCCTCTGCCGTGATTGTCAGGCTAATTTTGTTCTGCTTTGTTTTGCTGTTAGTTCAATTTTGTGGGGAAGATTTTGGGACCTCAGGGCAACACAATCAAACGTCTGCAGGAGGAGACTGGAGCCAAGATCTCTGTGCTGGGCAAAGGATCCATGAGAGACAAAGCCAAGGTACACACACATGCTTACACACATCTGGTCTTATGCACCTGTGGGAAGGTTACCTGAAGCAATAACACATCTGGCCTTTGCTTGAGCGGGATGACAGTTAGTGAGCCCAGATGGAGTCAAGTTGCTGGATGGCTCAGCTGAACATTAACACTCAGCCAAGGGCATTCAAACACTGCACATCTGCTCCAGAGTCTTCAGGATAGCCCACTAAACCTGTTATCTACCAGTTTGATGTAATTATCAAGCTATACAAAGGAAGGGAATACTGCATATAACCCCTGTTGCCCTCTGAGGTGGAATAAATGTGATTTTTCTCCTTGCATTATTCATTAAATGTTTGAGCTGGCTTCTTCTCACTCTCTATGATGGTTTTTCTTTCAGGAGGAGGGGCTGAGGAAAAGCGGTGAGCCCAAGTATGCCCACCTCTCCATGGAGCTGCACGTGTTCATCGAGGTTTTTGCGCCTGTGCCCGAGGCTTACCTGCGCATGGCCCACGCCATGGAGGAGGTCAAGAAGTTCCTGTTTCCGGTGAGTTTGCCAGTTCTGCTTTTGGTCATCTGTGAACTTGCCTGTGTGGAGTTTAGTAGAGCGTTTTGTGCCGTTTATTAACTGCAAAACTAAGCCTGTAAAAGGTCAGCAATGTGGAAAACACTCAGCACCTTAACAGGGGGAAGTGATGTCGGGAGATTTCTCAATTTTAATTCAGAGTCAGAGTGAGAATAGTTGAGGTTAAACATGACTTTGCCATGAGAATAGAGACATTTTCGTTGTAGCTTAAAAGAAGATGCTTCGTTTTGTTTTTTTGTTTTTTTAATTATGGATTTGCTTTCCAAAGATCACCTCACACAAACACTGTTTTGAATCCAGGATTTGCTTCTTCTCTCCTGTATAAGTGTATTTTTATATTTGTATAATTGAAACAGCGCTTCCTTTTCTCAGTGATATCTGAGGCCTTGTACAGGCTGAGCTCTGGCTGCAGTAAACGATTATTTTCATTGATCTGGGTGCCCATTCTTTTCTTAAACATAATCTAATAAATGCTATTGAAGATGATGACGGTGCCGTTTTGCTGTCTTAAATCCCAGGTAGATCTTTGAAAAGGGTTTTGTCTCATTCCCTAACATGACTATCTTCACCGCCATACAAGAGAGGGAAATATAAATAGTCAACCCAGTTAAGCTGGAATTGGGGAATTAATTGGTATTACTTCTTGAACAACAGGAGATTAATTGAATCACAAAGTAGTTGCCTCTTAATTTTCAACTAAGTAATTGGCTAATCGTCTCAGCTCTGATTTGAGCTGCATGCACGCAGTCAGCAAGTTTTTCTTCAGGCCCATTTGCACACAGATGTAGGAGATGTCAGTTTCGTAATATGACTTTATTTTCCGCTTGGTTTTGATTCAAGATTGGTTTTTAAGCTCGTTATTGATTGAACTTTGAGCAAATCCTCACAAATGCCTTTAAATCTGAAAATCACACTCACCCATACCCACTTTCATGCAACTTCATGATTTCTTTAATTGCAGAGGTTAGAAGTTGTTTTGGATTGTAAATGCAGTTTCCCCACCGCCAAGCTGGGAAAAGTTTGTGAAGCTACACCGTTGTGAAGCTACACCGAAAGTGTTCTCGTGGTAATCGAGTGAAATTACGTTTCAGAAAGGTGGAGAGAGCCGCAGCGTGCTGGTTAGACAAAGCTTTGGGAGGAGGGCCTGCTAGGACAGCCGGAGGAGATTGAGTGGGTATTTACCTGGAGCAAACACATTCTGCGGCACAGTCCAGGCACGTAAAGCAATCAGCTTAAGAGGAGGAATTGGGCCGCTTTCACTGTGTCAGCAGGGTTGCCCCCTTCATGTGGCTTGCCTACTTTTCTGCTTTCACCTGAGTCTCATTCTTCAGAGAGGAGAATCGGCCTGGAGTTGTAGAGCTTCGAGGCGGATATGTGACCGTATTCACTGTACGCAGCCCACGTCTGCTTTGTTGGTTTTATGCTGAGAGATTCTTGAGTGCCGGCCAGCTCGGTGTGCTGTCGGGCCCAGCTGAAGCCCACAGTCCTCTCACAATGGCTCTCACCAAAGCAGGCCAATAGGCCCAGGGGTTTGTGAGCTGCCTTACATTTTTTTAATTAGTGTGCAGGGCACTATAGAAAGAATAATTTGGAGGCTAGATGAATGGGCTGATGAACCAGCTGCGGTGTTGGTGTTGCTGCGTTATGTAAAAATCAGCCGCTTACAGAAGCTGTCGTTACAGTTTAAGACCATAATCTGTCAGGCGTGACGGCCTTCATTTAGAGCAAGGCTGTGTTTTAATAAATGACTCAGATGGAGAATGGGTGGATGTAATTTGTTGCTGAAACTCTTATGTATTGCCTGTACTTCTGCTTAGGTATTCCACAGGGATGTTCCTGGTGACTAATTTATTTTTTTTTTTTTTTTTTTTTTTGGGAGGGGGGCTCAGATTGATGGAATGGCCTCAAAGTAGGAAAACTGAGCATGGAGGTGGCTGAATGCATGTTGATTGTTGATTTACAAGCCATTTGAAATTAGAGCAGGGCGATATGACCAAAAATATTTATCACGATATACATTTGAAAATTTGCCATAACGATGTAACTGACGATGTAATTGACACTAGACAAAATACTTTACAACTCCACAACTTGTTTAGTGCAAAAAGAAAAAACATCAATATATTTTCACTTAAACAAGCAGCTGTTTTTTATGTGCATGAAAGTTATATAAAAAATTTAACAGTGCAAATTCCTTACTGACCGTTTAACCAAAAGCCATTTCCAGTGGAAACTGGCCGACATATCCTCAGCATAACCATGTATAATATCCACAAAACTTAAAAAGAGGTCATACACACACAATACAGTAATATTATGTTGATGCACAGTACGTATCACTCCGCGAGGCTCCTGCCTACGACAGCTGTAATGCTCCGACAATCCATCAAGCGGTGTGGCTTCGTAGCTTAGCAAAGTCGTACTAAAACATTTGACAGATTTTCGAGCGCCGTGTACATAAAATCGTTTCCAGGTCAGTAAACACAACCAGAATTCATACATAAGGCACACGGGATTATAAGGGGCACTGTCGATTTTCAGAAAAATCAAAGGATTGATATTAAGTGTGCTGTATTTTCCACAAAACACGGTAATAACGACGGCCCGCTAGCATGCTCTACCAAAAACAGTGCTTTGTTGTGTATCTGACGGACGAAAGCTAAACCAGTTCCACACCACTGAAGTTGCAGCATTTTTACAAACCAATTCTGGTTCATCCGTTTCATTCAACGATCTGCTTTCGCCCTTCTCATTCTCCGCCATGTGCGTATGAAAACAAAGGCACTGCACATGCGCGTTTTACCCATATTCTATTGCGATATTTCATTTTCTTATCGTTGCCCAACATTATACCGGTATTAACGTGAACGGTATGATATGGCCCAGCCCTATTTGAAATGTCATTCTCCTATAATTATTTTAAATTGGTGCAGGTGTAGTCATATGTAGATGTGTCAAACAGCAGCTCCACTGTCCGTGCAGGTTCGAAGCCGCATGCATGTAAAGAACACAGTTAACACATTGCTGCATTGGAGTGGCTGTGTGCCAGTTTACTCTGACATGCAACTGTTTGTGTTTTAGATCACAGCAGTTTTGGTGTCATACTGGTCCACAAGGCTGTCAGCTGTCTTACTTCTCACCTTGTATGTTTGTAACTTCCTGTCAGAGCGAGAGAGGAGGTTGCTGCTGCAGCCCAGGCTAGTGGCGGGAGGGCTGAATATCGGCCATCTTAGACTTGAGAGTTATTTTATTTAAAAAAATTAGTTTATTTGACTAAGACAGTGAGTCTCTCACAGCCCTGTGATTTCAGCAGGGTTTGTCTTCTTTTTTCTTCCTCATCCTGTTTATTTGTGTATATCTGCACATCGACCAACGTGAATGCAGAAGGATTTCTCTCTCTTCTATTGATCGTAACATCTACAGATCCTTGATTAAACTCAACACCTTGTTGGGTAAAGACTTTGCATCCTCTGCAGCATCAGCTGGACTGCTCCTCCCTTCAGATGAATTTCTAATCAGTCAAATGCTCTGCCTGCTTTTGCTGCAGATAAGTTGAAAGCTGATGTCTGCATCTCATATTCCAGTAGTTTTTTGGTTTTTTTTGGACATCATTAGAGCTCTGTCACTATTCCAGTCTGGGGAGTGATATGAAAAAGAATTGATTGGGTCACAGTGCAGCTCTTGTGATTGCTCCCAGAAGCAAGGCGGAGGATTGGGCTGCAGGATTTGTGCTGCTGAGACAGGCAGCTTGGCTAATCCACCCCAAGTTATTGTTTTTGCAGATAAAATAAGGTAACTGCTCATGCAGTCACACCAGACTTGTCAAGGAGTGTGCAGAGAAGTGATTTACATTTTGTGCATGATGGAGAGACACAGGAAGGCACAGAGTGTGGATGGATGCTTTCCAACCTCCAGCCTCCCACATCCACATCCCCCCTCCTCTCTTTAACACTCTGAGTCACTGGCACTGAGACTTTTTCTTCCAGTCGCTCTGTTAGCCGTTGGGAGGGGTGGCGTGTTTTGAGCAGCTCGGAAATGATTTCACTCTTTTATTCATCACTCCTCTTTCCACGCTCCCTCCTTTCCTTTCTATTTTTTCTTTTCACAGTCACTTTTCCATTTCTTTTCTTCTTCTTCTTCTTTTTTTTTTTTTTTTGTCTTAGTATTATCGTCCTCACTGTGTGTGTTTGTGTGTATAGGATATGATGGATGATATCTGCCAGGAGCAGTTCATGGAGATGAGCTACCTGAACGGAGGCCAGGATCACGGAGCCCGAGGCCGAGGTGGCCTGCCAGTCAGGGGCCGCGGTGTCCCCCCTGCAGGAGCACACAGGTGAGGAAGTGCACACAAACACACACAATTTCTCATGACAGCTGCTGCATCACTGAATATGTATGTATGTATGTATGTATGCACATACATACATTTTTATTGTTGTTGTTTCCCTCTCAATGATTTGGAATGCTTGGGGTCCTCTCAGGCCCAGCAGGCTGCCCGGCTCTATATGCCGTCAAAAGCCTAAGTTTGATACCACATCTTAATGGTTAATATTAAGCTACAACCACCTACCAGTTAGCTGAGCTTAGTATTTAAAAAAGAAACATATAATCAGCTATTCTTACCCTGCCAGGAGTTTAAAGATCACAAATAAATAAAATTTTTAAACAAACTCATTTTCTTGGCTGGTATCAGATTTTTACATTTTTGCCAAGTTTCTCTGTCAGCCTTAAAAATCCTGTACCAGTTGGGCTCTAGAGTTGGGTTGCTTTTTGCCCCTGCTGCTGTCTTTATGCAAACCTACCTGTCTG